>NC_134358.1:50230828-50480828 GCF_048569485.1 Anomaloglossus baeobatrachus
AACTAATGATTAGAGATGAGCGAGTACCAAAATATACGCAGTCGCTATACTTGTAACGAGTACTTTGTAAGACTCACATATATAGCGAATACAATACAAGTCAATGGAAAATGCAGGTAATTTTCTGCTTGATCCAAGAGACCTTAGAAAAAGGCTGAAATGGATTGGAAAGTGATGAAACTTAATGGGGAGAGCCTGGAGAATACGACTGCATGCATTTCTGACTCACATATGGTTTCTGGGAATAAGGATATCACAGTATCAGTACAGATGTACAAGAACACCTTCCACACCTAACCTAAATAGCATTTTACAGGCCAAAAAGGTTAAGAAACAGTTTTTCCTGCATTATTACTTGTATATAAGGCTAAATAAACCAGAAAAAAATAATTATCCCATTTAGCGTTTGTTCACACGTAGTGTTTTGTTTTTTTTTTATTTTACAATTGGGAGGGCCCTGACATACATTTTGTAGGTCCCTCTGTCATACATTTTTTTCAGAAAATATGTATAAGCAATAGGTAAGGATTAGCAAATATTGTGACAGAAATTACCTACTTATTAAAAAATTCTTTTTATTCATATGCATTTAAAAACCAAAACAAAAACATAAACCCAATGTGGACTAAAAATCTTAAAGTAGCATAAACAGTACCATGAACCTCTTTTTATAATAATTCCTGAGACCCAAGTCAAAACAGATGTCTCGTCAGACTAGGAGGTATAGATGGAAGGGGCGGGGTTTAGTATATTCCCTTTCCTCTCACCCTACTTCAATATATCACTGCCTGTCAATGGAGTACATCCTAATGTGAGCGATGCCCCCATTCCTCGGCGACTCTCCCTTCTCTGACCCTCACTAAATACGTGTTATGTCACCGGGGTCACACATAAAAATTATCACTTAGGGTTCATAGACAACAATATATAACCACCACCACTTATCAATTTGATATACTTAGAAACCTCCTAATCTAAATAGCAGACATTTGTATAAACACATAAATCATGTCTCATAGAGAAGGAACTGCATACATTGATAAAGATCCCTTTCTGATTTGCTGCTGTTATAGGAAGCACTAAGTAAATGAATCAGATCAAAAAATCGTATTAACAAATTTTTCTCTCCCAACCTAGAGACAGATACTCCAATGGTGATAATAAACCATATCTTGTATAGTACAGGGGGTATAATAAATATCCCCAATAAGCTTTCCTCTACCTGGCAATGGAGCACACCCTCAGTTTTTTGGTGCCCCCATTCCTCGGCGGCTATCCCTTCTGTACCCTAAAACTCCCTCTCAATTCATCTGGGATAGTAATATCAAAATATGGAATAAATAGTTCCAAATCACTTATCTGTCATTCTAGAATTTGCTCTGGGAACATGTCAATTTCATGTCGGCATTAATTCTTATTCTATCTCGACGCGTTTCTCTCCGCCCTGATTATGGATGGAGTTCATCAGGAGATTTTTGTCAAACAGCACAATGGCTTCCTTAGATGTATCACCTTCAAGGATCAAAGTGGTATAATACCTCTTATTTATATACCCCTCTGTCATACATAATTTCTAGGTAGAAAAAACAAAACAGCCAGCTCAACTAAAAAATGGCATGTATTAGAAGATGTGCACTACACTAAAAATTCCAAACTGTAGTATTTTAAAAAAAAAATTGAGATTTTTGGCAAAAAATTGCAAGTTCTTGAGCTACCCACCACGTCACGGCAAATCTCTTTGGGGCAGTCCTACTCTAAAATATTTTTATTTAAAATGTGCCATACGGCCTCACATGAAAAAGTAGAACTGCTTATGTCGCACCCCAGGGCTATTAGGTACCTGTTCCCAGGCCTGGTTTCAGTGGGAAGTGTCACGGGTGTAATGGACGGTGCCCGGTTCCGTGACTCTGGGGGTACTGTTTTAAAAAAGGGATTTTTACAGGGATAATAATAAGGTTTTTCTCGTGACGCCACTTGCGGGCAGCGGCTATATGGATGCACCTGCCACGGCACAGTCCTTCAAGGCTGGGGCCGCTGTTAATGGCAGCTTGGATATTGCGGCCCTCCGCAAGTAGGGCTAGGCCCCAGGGATGGATGATGGTGGTTGTTGTTTATGTCCGTTGGTAACACTGGGGTGTGGAAAGAAAACAGGTCACACAGGGGTATCCAGTGCAACTGGTTCTTTACTCACGAATATGTTGGTTGCAACCCGAAGGAGGGTGGTCCTCACCACTGGTCCCCTTAGTTCCAGTGGCAGAATAGTGACCTGGTGGCTTACTTCCCCTGCACCTGTCTCTGGATGGTGGGTCACCGTGGCTTGGAGCGTCTGGGGGTCCCCTCTTGGTTGTCTTTCAGTCTTAGTCTGTACGACAGGTAGCTTGAACCCTGTTGGGTCGGTTCTCTGTGTCCATTCCCCGGTTCTCCCGTCGCTACTGTGTCCTGGACTCTATGGTTGGTGAGGTCCTGGATAGTCCCCTCAACGTGCAGATTTTATCAGGTCTGCCTGGAGCGTTTCCCTGACTTAGGGCTCTGCACCCCGCCGGTTCTATGGTTCCACCAGTACTCCTCCCTACTCCCTCGGCAACCCTACGCCTGAGCTGACAGGTCACTGCTACACCCCCTCGGTCAGTACCGTGTGTCCGTCCCCTTTCAACTCCACTTACTGACTGACCCCTCCTCCCTGGTTGTCGTCAGGTGGAAAAACAAACCAAATTGAGGTGCACGGTAAGGTGGAGGTCAGCCACCAACCAATTCAGTGAAGAAAAACAAAACAGCCAGCTCAACTCAAAAATGGCATGTATTATAAGATGTGCATTGCACTAAAAATTCCAAACTGTACTTTTTTAAATATAAATATAGAGTATAGTTAGCTATTCCCCAGCACTTTACAAGGCCAGCTAGAATGTGCCTGTTGGTATGTTGATCTTTGACCAGAGGGGCCTCAAGTGGTCCTGTAACATATGTATTGGAGAGACTGCTGTTACTTGTACATTTGGGCGGTCCCTCCCTCATTGAGACCCAGATAGTGAAATACATATTGCATAGCAGTTTACAATGTGCCCATTGTAGCGTTGGGCTTTACCCTCCTCCTCCTCCATGTCATTCTGCAGCCTTCAATTCAAGTTTCAGAGGGCTTGCAGGTGTCAAGAAACCTGGCTGGTAAGAGCCCTCAGCTGGCCCTCCAACATATGTTTGGAAGGGTCCTCCTCTATAAATTTTGCAGGGCCCTCTTCTGTACATTTGAGAGTGTCCTCGCTTATTCATATCATAGGGCCTTCACTCGCTCATTTGAATCATTTAAGGACATAGACTACAGAGAAGAAGGGGAAGCAACAAAGGGAGCAGTGACTGCAGCTTGCGAGCCTCAGGTTTGCCTGAACTCTGCCAACAGAAAAAATAAAGCTGCACTAGTCAACTGGATGATTAGCTCAAATATATCAATTGTGCAAGTGAATAAACAAAGGATATATGGTGCCCCACTTCCAGTTGGGTTGGAGAAGCTCCTTCAAATGGGTCAGAGATATTTATTGGCAATATTCTCCAGATTATAGAGGAAGAGAAGATTGGTTGATACTCTAGTACTTGGTCCAGTGCAGAATGTGCATTTGATTTCTAAAAATTTCTCTGGGGGGGCTGTCATAGCTGCAGGAAGACATCATGACAAAGGCCTCCCATGACAAACATCTACGTAGGACTACTGTCGTAGTTGTAGCCCTCAATTCAAGTTTTCAGAGGGCCATCAGTGGTTCATCAACAGTCATTGTAAATTGGTATCGAATCACAGCACAACAATGTTTTTGCTACTGAGGGTAAAACATGTGTTCTTTACTAATTTGAACATGCTGATTCCAAATATGAACTCAGAATTTGCACAGCACGTCCAGATTTTGAGTTATACTTAGAAAAGGCCATACGCCTATTCAGGCAAAATGGTGTCTGCTTCTGTACTGATGTGAATGGGCTTATGCTAGAGTTGGGTTGTAGACATTTTCAGATCAATGGAGACTGTTCATAGACTCTAGTAAAGCAAGCTTGAAAGCTGTTCTGTTGCACAATGGCAATGAAAAGCCATCTGTCCCCATTGCACATGCGGTTGGAATGAAAGAGACCTATGCTTCTATGCAGATCATTCTGAAATTGATTAAATATTCAGAACATCAATGGAACATTTGTGCTGACCTCAAAGTTGTTGCAGTTAGGTTACACTAAGCATATGTGCTTTCTGTGCCTATGGAACAGTCGAGATGACAACAACCATTATAAAATTAAACGGTGGCCCAATAGAGATGAACATAAGATTGGTAAGCACAATGTTCAACACGAATCACTTGTCGATCCACTTAAAGTTTATCTTCCACCTATTCACATTAAACTAGGACTAATGAAAGATTTTGTAGTAGCAATGGATCGTCAAGGGAATGGATTTAATGTATCTGAAGGAAAAGTTTAGTGCATTGAAAACTGAGGCCAAACTCAAAGCAGGAATCTTTATTGGTCCTGAAATCCACCAACTAATCCATGATGAAATCTTCAAGAAAGAACTCACCCCACTTGAACTAACTGCATGGGATGCATTTATATTAGTAGTTCAAAACTTCCTTGGAAACGAAAGAGCAGAAAACTATGCTGAACTAATAGACAATATGCTTCAAGCATACGAAATGCATGGTGCCCGAATGTCATTGAAAATGCATTTCCTACATTCACATCTTGACTTCTTTCCTCCAAATATGGGTAATGTCAGTGACGAACATGGTGAGAGATTCCACCAGGACATTTCTACTATGGAAAAAAGATACCCAGGTCGCTTTAACCCCAACATGATGGGCGATTACTGCTGGTTTTTGCAACGGGCCACTAGGACCACTCACAAGCGCAAAAGCAAGTGCCTGAAGCACTTTTAAAAGTACTCTGCTGAGTTCAAGGCGATTTCTTAAGCTACTATAAGTGATTTTTAAGTTTTTTGGTTTATTTACCTATACTTCTTTTTCAATAAAAATGATAATACATGTTGTGAAACTGTGGGACATAACGATTCTGTATCTTTATTAATTGCTTATTTTAATTTTCACAAAAATTGGAATAACTTAATATCCTGACGTGCTACAAAAAAACTAACTTCAGATTTGGATTCAGCGCATTCGATTTAGTATAGCGCACATGGTTTTTGCCAAGTAGCAGACAAAAAGTGTTTATTTGTTGTGCTGTGATATGTATCCCCTATCGCAGTCACAATGTGGGACAACCCAGGGATGTTTTTTTCCCAGCTATGGTGAGTGACAGTACATTTCTATCAAATATAATCCAAGGCCAAAATTATATTAAAAGTTCCTGTTTATTGAAAAATTCTTAAAAACTTGCAGGTTCTACATAATAAAAACCATGCTTAAGAACAATCAAAGAAAATTCAACAACAACAGTTAGTTTCTTATCCACCGATATGGAGTCATCGGATCCTAATACAGACTTCTCGTATTCTGAAGGGGCTGTTTCAACAGTTGCCATTCAATCCCATTAAAATATATATATATATATATATATGTGTATATATATATATATATATATATATATATATATATACAATTTTATCTATAATATATATATATATATATATATATAATTTTATATATATTATTTTATCTATGATATATCTATATTTATATTATTTTTATATATATATATATATATATATATATATATATATATATATTCTAATATATAATTTATTTTTTTTTACCATTTGGCATAAGTAGTCTCCCCTGCTCAGATTTTCCTGGGTGATGACCGGTAATTCTTAGTTACTGCCATGTTAAGCCTTAAAACCTGAAAATAATTGGTATCCACTCTGTCAGGATAGATTATTGATTGGGTCCCTCGGGTTGTCATGTCCGCCTTCTATTGATCCCTATGACGCCCTTTCTTCCCCCGTGGTATTATCCTGTCATTTCATTTCCAAGGGGAACATTTACCTGAAGTTAAACCGCTGTCGCTGCATCTGTAAAGTCATTGCTTTTTCAGTTTTTTTTGTTTTTCTTCCCCCTTCTTGGCTCATTTATCACTTGCATTATTCCTAGTTGGATCCATTGTCATATTTAATGGTCAAATTAATCTAATATATAAAGCTGAATGTGTGTGTGTATGTGTGTGTGTGTGTATGTGTGTGTGTATGTCCGGGATTGGCATCCGCACTGTCGCAGCTACAGCCACAAAATTTGGACACTCACACTTCTGGACCCCAAGAGCGTCATAGGCTATGTTTCGAGGGGAAATTTTAACCCCGCTCTTTACAGTTATTCGCCAAAAAACCTGCCTCCATTAAAGCAAATGGAGCTGGGAGCTACAGTGCAGCCAGAACTTCAGAAGAATGCGCAGCCACGCCCTTATATGGAATGTTGGCGTGTCACAATGCAGCCAGGGAAAGACACAGAAAAAGAGACAGACAGACAAAGAGACAGACAAAGAGACAGACACAGACAAAGAGACAGACACAGAGACAGGGAAAGAGGGAAAGTGACAGACCGGGAAAGTGACAGACAGACAGGGAAAGAGATAGATAGGCAGGGAAAGAGATAGACCTGGAAAGAGATAGACAGGGAACGAGATAGATAGACAGGGAAAGAGATAGATAGACAGGGAAAGAGATAGCAATGAAAAGTGTGAAAAATACATATTAGTTAATACCTAATTAGGATATTCATGGATATATTATTTTATTAAGGACATTCGCTAAAGCAAGAAGTAAAAAGAAGAAAGAAGAGGCGAACAACGTCCAACCATCAAAGAATAATTTATTAAGTAATATTTTATATGTCCGAAATAGATTTCAAACGGAACAGTGAATGGATACACATAGTATAGAAAAAATAGCGGTGAATAATAAATATATCCAGCTGAACACTGCACGTAATACCTGGCACAAGATAGAGGTACATAATTTGCATGTAAAAAGACCAAAGTTAAATTACATCCTCAATTTACAAAAATACTGGCCCAGTGGTATCACAGTCACAAAAACATCATATGGCTCACCTTCAGTATATCAATAGTTGCAAGAGAAGAGGGGGTTACATGGATACATCAGAGGTTCCCATGATCACAGACGATGGAATATATATACATATATCTCACAATTTTATGTGATCAAAGTAGTTTAATTAATCTGATAAACAAACTATTAAGGCCACAGCGGCATAACAATTCTAGAAACCTCATATATAACTCATCTTCAATATGCAAATGATGACATAGGGTCACATAGGTATAGGGAAAATCCCATAGCCACCAATATGGGGTATATATATCTCACAATTAATGTAATTCAATGAATAAATCAGACCTGATAGTCACCTACCCCACCTGGTGTATTAGCCAATAAGGACAGCCACCCAAGGTTGATCACAGCTACAGTAGCTAAGTTGCATTAGTAGGTAATCCCCAACTGTAACCAATTTGTAAGCCAAGAAAAGCTATGTACTAAGGGACTTAAAAGACTAAGGGGTATTAGATCACTTAATCCCATAGATCCTATTGTTATATACACTCAGACTAAGGGGTGCTTCACACACAGCGAGCTCGCTGCCGAGATCGCTGCTGAGTCACGCTTTTTGTGACGCAGCAGTGACCTCATTAGCGATCTCGCTGTGTGTGACAATGAGCAGCGATCTGGCCCCTGCTGCGAGATCGCTGCTCGTTACACACAGCCCTGGTTCGTTTTCTTCAAAGCCGCTCTCCCGCTGTGACACACAGATCGCTGTGTGTGACAGCGAGAGAGCGACAAATGAAGCGAGCAGGAGCCGGCATCTCACAGCTGAGGTAAGCTGTATCCAAGATAAACATCGGGTAACCAAGGTGGTTACCCGATATTTACCTTAGTTACGAGCCTCTGCAGCTCTCACGCTGCCTGTGCTGCCGGCTCCGGCTCTCTGCACATGTAGCTGCTGTACACATCGGGTTAATTAACCCGATGTGTACAGCAGCTAGGAGAGCAAGGAGCCAGCGCTAAGCAGTGTGCGCGGCTCCCTGCTCTCTGAACATGTAGCTGCATTACACATCGGGTTAATTAACCCGATGTGTACTGTAGCTATGGTAGGAGAGCAAGGAGCCAGCGCTCAGTGTGCGCGGCTCCCTGCTCCCTGCACACACAGCTGTGCGCTGGTAACTAATGTAAACATCGGGTAACCATACCCGATGTTTACCTTAGTTACCAGTCTCCGCAGCTTCCAGACGGCAGCTCCGTGCAAGCGCAGCGTCGCTTGCACGTCGCTGCTGGCTGGGGGCTGTTCACTGGTCGCTGGTGAGATCTGCCTGTTTGACAGCTCACCAGCGACCATGTAGCGATGCAGCAGCGATCCTGACCAGGTCAGATCGCTGGTCGGATCGCTGCTGCATCGCTAAGTGTGAAGGTACCCTAAAAATAATCGCCATATCAGATAACCAGCTGAATAAACGCATGTAAATAAACAAGCCACAGCAGTCAAACATATGGCAGGGGTAAACACATGATGATTATCATACCTGATAATTAGCTGAGTAACGTGGCATGAAGGCGCGAGCGTACAGCAGTCGCCTCAACATAGGCGCCGTCATCCTGCCATATACTGGTCTGGTAGATCAATTATGCAAGAATATATAATGAAAATATATAAGAATATATAAGAAGCTACATGTGGAGTGGTTAGATTCCTAAGAGCAATAGGTGTATATGTCATCAAGATATAGCATCATAGTACATGGCATATAATAATGTACATATCATCAAAACATAACATACACACCAGTACAATTGCACTAATAGTATTTATGATAATATACAATACAGAACAAATATGGGAAATATACATATAGTTGGGGGAAGCGGTCCGAGCGGAGGGGTAACAGCAACCGGTACGGATGGCGGGGGAGGCAGGAGCGTGAGCGGGCGCAGGCCGGGCCCCTCTGCCGCAGCGGCCGGTCCTTCCCCGTCACAGGGGCGTGGGTCGCTCCTCCAACACTGCCTCCACCTCGCGTCTCTGCTCGGCCGCCGCCACTTCCTCCATCTCGGCCACCCAGCACTCCATCAAGAACCGAACTTGGGTTTGAAGGCGGCAGCACATTTGTGCGGTCCGGGCTTCCACCCAAGCCGCTGTTCCTAGCGTGGGCTCTGGAATTTCAGCGGTGCCGGACGGACGGGACATCGTGCGCAGCAGTATTCCAGGAACCAAATGTTGCAGAGTCCTGGCGTCCCCGCTTTTTATGCCCTCAGCTACATCAGGCAGACACACACCCGCCCCCCCTTGGTTCTCTTCAGCACTTCCGCTTGTTGGGGGCGGGGCTTTGCTTTCGCGCCTTCCCTGCTCGGAGAAGACACTCGAGCGGGAGATTTTCGCGCCAAAGATGGCGGCGCTTCAAAATTTTCGGCCGGACACTGCTGGCGGGGACTACAAGCCGCACTTCTACTGGTAAGTAGATGGGTCCAAATCCTGTTCGCAGAAGGCAAGTTGTCGCGGGCGGGGAGGACGCCGCTGCTGCTCACTCGCTAACGCTCGGGTCCGGCGCTGCTGCGGCTGCTGCTTGGTGGCTCGAGCGGTGGGCCGGGGACTCGAGCGGCGCTCCTCTCCCGTGAGTGAAAGGGGGTGGTTGGTTTGGGGGGTTTAGTCCGTGACGCCACCCACGGGTTGTGGTGAAGGTGGGCACCACCGCTGCTGGTGACGGGGATCCCGGGAGCGATGGCGGGGAGCAGCTGGGATGTTGTGTTCCCCCTCCGTGGGTAGGGGTCGGTGGTCCCGGGGCCCGATGGTGAGACGGGGAGGCAGGGTCGGTGAGGTGCAGGGTTGCAGGGGCAGCGTGGCGCAGTGCTGAATGGCACGGGCATACTCATTCAGCAAGAGATGCACAAAGTCCTCGGTAAGCCAAACGGCTGGATGGACGGGTCCCGCAGCAGGCTGCAGTGTCTCTCCCCGGACAAGTGATGGCGGCTGTCTTTCCCTGCACCTTTGTGTACTTGTTTGACTACGACGGATCCCCAACGGTAGTCCGCTCCCCGCTGTATGTGTGGTGGAGGAGCCCGTTTGCCCTTAGGCGCTGGCCCTTGGGTCTCTAGCCTTAGGCGGTAGCTGTATACCCTCACGGTGTGGGCGGTTGCCTTCTAACGGGTCTTTGGCTGTTAGGAAACCCCTTGGGTTCCTGTCACACTCGGATTTGACTGTTGACGGCGACTCCAAGCCTAGTCAGGGTCCGATGGCCCTGCCTGTGTGTGCTGGCTTCACTTCGCTCCCCGGTCGGAACCGGCGGGCCGTCGCCCGTCCCCGGTCCTACGGTTCCGCGTCGATTCACCACTCCTGCAGATGGCCAAGACCGTCTGCCAACCTTGTTGTCAGTGCCTGGGCCACACACCCAGACACTCTCCCCTTTACTCCTCTCACTTCCACCTCCAAGACTAAACTCTAACTGTCTCTTTTCCCGCCTCCAGGCCTGTGAACTCCTCGGTGGGTGGGGCCAACCGCTTGGCTCCGCCCCACCTGGTGTGGACATAAGACACTGGAGGGAGGCAACAAGGGTTTTGTGTTTGGCTAATGTTACTGTCTAATGGGGGTGGGGGTGTTTGTGTGTTACCTGTGACGACCTGGCTAGTCCAGGGCGCCACACTGGCATATTTTTGAATGTGCTTGATGCAAATCTACCTGTGAAGTGTACAACTGGGGCACAAGTGCTGCCACTGAAGGAGGTGTCTGTGATTCCCAATTTTTGGAAAAAAGGGAGACTCTGCTTGGAGTCCCCTAGCGGTGTTATACATGATTTTAGAAGGGCATGCCATGCCTATATCTGTGTCGTCCTCTTTTTCCTTGTCAAGCTGCTTTGTTTTCGCATGAGAATTTGTTCTTGTCACTTTCCCATGTGTTTGTGTTGTGAGTTGTTTGTCACCTTTTGGACACCTTTGAGGGTGTTTTCTAGTTGTTTTTATGTATTTGTGATTGCCTCCCATTATTTCCTATGGGCTTCGAGAGGCTCGTCGAACGGCTCGACGAACCGAACTCGAACGCGACCTCTGTTCGGCGAACCTACCTTGAGTCGAACTGCGACCGGTTCGCTCATCTCTACTGATAAAGTTACACAGCAAAGACCAGCAGGCTAAGGCAGCCGGTATTGGAGCCTTGTTGCATTGTCTTCCTTACGTCGGATGTAACAATGTAGAAGAGCTGTTAAGTCCTAATAGAGAAAAATGCTGCAAGATATATGAACAACTCGGGCAAAAAGAACCGGCTTATCTGAAGATGATGATCTATTGTACTAAATTACTGTTTATGGTTGATGAGGTGGACGCTGTCCTGGAGCACTTCACTATGATAAGAGACGCTTTACCCTATGAAGAACTCTATCCGACGGCATTATGTGGTGTGTTTAGAGGGTTGAGGAACCTCATTACTAAAAACTATCCTCTGAACGTGAAGGAGGCAACTAACCGTGCCATAGACATCCAGGCTAAGAAGTGGAAAAGCCTTGGAACTATTACAATGGTTAAAGTTGGTACAAGAATATAGAATTACAAGAGTAGAAATAATATTTCACGAGACTTCCGTGTAAAATAACTATCACTATGGGCAGCACAGTGGAGTTTGTATGCTCTGCCCGTGTCTGCATGGGTTTTCCCCGGGTGCTCCGGTTTCCTCCCACAATCCAAAGACATATTTGAAATACCCTAAATTTATATAACTTTAAATAAAGATTATTAAAAAAAACTCTTACTGTATTTTTTTTTTGCTGATAGTAACTGGTGGTACATTTGTCGCGGGCGGAGGAGATGACGCTGCGCTCTCCCACTGCTCGGGTCCGGCCGCTGCTGCTGCGGCGGCTGCTGCTGCTCGGTGGTGGCTCGAGTGGTGGGCCGGATCCCGGGAACTCGAGCGGCGCTCCTCGCCCGTGAGTGAAAGGGGGTGGTTGGTTTGAGGGGTGTAGTCCGTGACGCCACCCACGGGTTGTGGTGAAGGTGGGCACCACCGCTGCTGGTGACGGGGATCCCGGGAGCGATGGCGGGGAGCAGCTGGGATGTTGTGTTCCCCCTCCGTGGGTAGGGGTCGGTGGTCCCGGGGCCCGATGGTGAGACGGGGAGGCAGGGTCGGTGAGGTGCAGGGTTGCAGGGGCAGCGTGGCGCAGTGCTGGATGGCACAGGCATACTCATTCAGCAAGAGATGCACAAAGTCCTCGGTAAACCAAACGGCTGGATGGACGGGTCCCGCAGCAGGCTGCAGTGTCTCTCCCCGGACAGGTGATGGCGGCTGTCTTTTCCTGCACCTTTGTGTACTTGTTTGACTACGATGGATCCCCAACGGTAGTCCGCTCCCCGCTGTATGTGTGCCGGAGGAGCCCGTTTGCCCTTAGGCGCTGGCCCTTGGGTCTCTAGCCTTAGGCGGTAGCTGTATACCCTCACGGTGTGGGCGGTTGCCTTCTAACGGGTCTTTGGCTGTTAGGAAACCCCTTGGGTTCCTGTCACACTCAGATTTGACTGTTGACGGCGACTCCAAGCCTAGTCGGGGTCCAATGGCCCTGCCTGTGTGTGCTGGCTTCACTTCGCTCCCCAGTTGGTACCGGCGGGCCGTCGCCCGTCCCCGGTCCTACGGTTCCGCGTCGATTCACCACTCCTGAGTGAAAAGGGGGTATTGATTGTGTGGATTTTAGATATTGTCCGTGACGCCACCCACGGTTGTGGTGATATT
The DNA here is from genome assembly GCF_048569485.1 of Anomaloglossus baeobatrachus. Lineage (NCBI taxonomy): Eukaryota > Metazoa > Chordata > Amphibia > Anura > Aromobatidae > Anomaloglossus > Anomaloglossus baeobatrachus. Next base: position 50,243,518 of record NC_134358.1, read on the forward strand.
GGTGATACCACCGCTGCTCTGGACGGGGATCCCGGGAGCAGTGACAGGGAGCAGCCTTGATGTTAGTTCTCCCCTCCGTGGTTAGGGGGATTGGTTGTCCCGGGGCCCGGTGATGGGGTAGGGATGATGGATGGCAGGCGGGTTGCGGGGCCTGGTGAGGTGCAGGGTTGCAGGGGCAGCGCTGTGCCGCACGGCACGGTGGTACTCACTCAGCCAATGATGAAGACACAGTTCTCGGTAAAACACACGGCTGGATGGACGGGTCCCACAGACGGCTGCGGTTGTTTCCCCCGGCAGGTTGATGGTGACTGCCTTTCCCTGCACCTGTGTAGTGTTTAGTTCCGATGAGTTCCCACCGGTAACCCGCTCCCCGACTTGGATATGGGCCGGAGGAGCCCCTTTTGCCCGCAGGCTCTGGCCCTGGAAACGGTAGGCCTTGGCGGTGGCTGTTTCCCTCTCTTGGTCGGACGGTTGCCTTCTGTCGGGACTTGGCTGCTGGGAAACCCAGGAGGTTCCCTTCGCTAACGGATTTGGCAAATTTACGGCGACTCCTATCCTTGCCGGGGTCCGTAAGCCCTGCCGGTTGGTGCTGGCTTCTCTTTGCATACCGGTCCGGTACCGCCGGGCCACCGCCCATCCACGGTCCTTGCGGTAAACTCCGATAGGCCACTCCTGATGACGGTCACCACCGTCTGCCAACCTTGCTGCTCCGTCCGGGCCACACACCCGGACCAACTTCAGACAGCTCGACTGCTACTTTCCTCCTTCCACTTCCACCTCCAAACTCTGACTGTTTTCCCTCCTCCAGGACTGTGAACTCCTCGGTGGGCGGAGACCAACCGCCTGGCTCCACCCCCTGGTGTGGACATCAGCCCCTGGAGGAAGGCAACAAGGGTTTCTTGTTTGACTTCGATGTGCCTGACCGGGAGTGTGGGGTGTGTTGGTGTTGTTCTTTGTGGCCCCTGGTTGTCCAGGGCGCCACATTCCCCTTTAGTAAAATGCAGACCGTCCGCGGGCTGCCCGTGCATCACCAGTTTTATTTTCACAAACTGAAAAATAGAAAAACGGTAAAATAGTGATTAAAAGTAAAATATCATCTTCCCACATCGGGAGGTACTCTTACTTAAACGTTGCCAACGGTACGGCTTCCGCTCTCTCCCACCCAAGCAACCTGGCCCTGATGCTGCCCCTAAGCAAACAGGCAGCACCCCTTGGCCCCAGTCTTGCACAAGTTGCCCGAGCGGGTTCTGTCCTTTTCAGGGGACCCACGTCCATGGGGAACCCCTGAAACCCCCAGAGGATTGCCACCGGTTCCGGTGGTGGCTGGGCCCCAGCCTACTCCACTGCGGGCCCTTCCTCCAATCTGCCTCTCCGGAGGCGGTCACGGTTAAAGCCAAAAACATTTTTATTTACACGCCACAAGTTTGTTGTTGCCCTGCTAGTTCTCGGGCCTGTTCATAAGGAGTTCCTTATGCAAAACTTGTAAAGGGGGTCCCAACGGGGACCAGTTGCCGGCAACGACCGGTGCAAATCAGGCAGCAAATCAGGTAACTTCATGGTAATCATTCTTTTCTTTTTCAAAACTTGCAAACGGTACTTTTAACACACACACACACACACAATTTTTCCCCCTTTTAAAGAGTAGTTTCCCTGTACCTAAGTGGGGGTCTACCTAGGTTGGGACGAGTGGACCTCTGGGGTCCAGTGTCAGTGGGGACAGGCAGTGGGGCAGAGGGAACAATCAGTTCCTCTTCCCTGCTATCGTGTGGGGCAGGCGGAGGCATAGGGGAGCTGGGTACAGGTTCATCCCTGGGCACTGGCTCATGGTCGACCACTTCCATCACTTCCTCATCCACGGGTTGTGGGAACAGTATCACTTGAAGAATCACCACGCCATTCTGTGTAGGCCAGTCCGCTGGGAAGTCACCCATCACGGTGTGGATTACCTCTTTTGCCTTCTCCGCCGGTTTAGGAACCGGAACTTCAGCCGCTGCCCTCAATGCTGGTGGGCACCTCTTTAGATGGTCCCGGGAAACCGTGGCCAAAGTGCCCCCTTGGTCACGACTGATCTGGTAGGCCTTCCCATCTTCCCATCCTGTGGGCTGTATGACATATGGGGTTTGCTCCCATTGATCATCCAGCTTGTGGGTCCTCCTCTTTCGCTTCAGCACTACATCTCCAGGCTGGAAAGGGCCAGCAGACGCATTCTGGTTGAAGCGCTGCTCCTGTTGTTCCCGACTCCGACTCAAGTTCTTCTCAACATATTCCTGGATCTGTCGGTACTGCACCCTCCGCCGAGTGTCCCATTCAGCTGTCGAAGGGAGTGCTTCTGGGTTTTCCAATCCCATGTCCAGATCCACCGGTAGACGGCCGGGGCGAGCCCTCATCAGGTATGCTGGGGTGCATTTCGTTGAGCTGGAAGGGATATTGTTGTACATATCGACCAAGTCAGGTAGCTTCTCCGGCCACAGGTTCCGCTCTTCTAGCGGCAACGTCTTGAGGAGGCCCAGGACCAGGTGGTTCATCTTTTCACACATGCCGTTGGTTTGGGCATGGTAAGGCGTGGTTCGGATCTTCTTGCAGCCGTACAACTGACAAAATTCATGGAACACCTCTGCTTCAAAGGCCGGGCCTTGGTCAGTAAGCACCTTCTCAGGGTATCCATGTGGTCAGCAGAAATAAGCCTGGAACGCTCTAGCGGCGGTACGGCCAGTTAGGTCTTTGACTGGGACAACCACCATGAATCTTGAAAAGTGGTCTACAATGGTTAGAGCGTAGGTGTACCCACTTCGGCTGGGGGTGAGCTTTACATGGTCCAGGGCAACCAGCTCCAGCGGTTGATGTGTAACGATCGGGTGTAGGGGCGCCTTCTGGCTGGCCTCGTCCTTCCTTCTCAGCGTGCAAGGGCCACACTCTCGGCACCAGGCCTCTACAGATTCCCGCATTCCACTCCAATAGAACCGCTCTCTCAACAGCATCTCTAGTTTCTTCCATCCGAAGTGTCCAGCACCGTCATGGTATGCTTGCAGTACGGTGGGCACGTTAGCTTGGGGAATCACCAACTGGCGGATCTTCTCATGGGTCTTCGGGTTAATCAGCTCGTGGTACAACTTCCCCTGGTGTAGATACAGCCGGGTCCGTTCTCGCCACAGGCGTTGGGCTTCAGCTGGGGCGGCAGGGTCTATTCCAGCAGCTCCTTGTTCCACCAAGATCTTGACTAAGCGGACAGCGGGTGCCTGGTCCTGAGCTTCTTGCCACTCCTGGCTGGGCAGCGGGTCCAGGTTTACCCGTTGTTGATAGACATGTACCTTCTCAGTCGGTGGCTGATGAAATGCGGGCAGCTCAATCTCTTCGAGGTCGTCATCCTCAGGCCCTTCGTCCAACAAGTGGGGCATCCGAGAGAGCGCATCGGCATTAACATTGGCACGGCCGGCCCGGTACTTGATGATGAAATCGTAGTTGGCTAGCCTAGCCACCCACCGCTGTTCCAACGCGCCCAGCTTGGCGGTGTCCAGGTGGGTCAGCGGGTTATTATCCGTGAAAGCAGTGAACTTAGCCGCTGCCAGGTAATGGCGGAACCGCTCGGTGATAGCCCACACCAGTGCCAGGAGTTCAAGCTTGAAAGAGCTGTAGTTCTCGGGGTTCCTCTCAGTCGGTCGAAGCCTTCGGCTAGCATAAGCAATCACTTTTTCTTTTCCGTCTTGGACCTGGGATAGGACAGCTCCTAAGCCTACATTGCTGGCATCTGTGTAAAGGATGAAGGGGTGGTTGTAATCAGGATATGCTAGGATTTCTTCTCCGGTCAGGGCCGCTCTCAGCTGACGGAAGGATTCCTCATGCCTTTCTTCCCACACCAATGGGGCTCCTAGGGGTCTACCACCTTTGGTCTGTCCCATGATTAGGTCTTGCATGGGGGCAGCCATTTTCGTATACCCCTTGATGAAGCGACGGTAATACCCCACCAGGCCCAGGAACTGCCTCACCATCCTTCACCGTGGTCGGCCTCGGCCAGTCCTGAATGGCGGTGATTTTATCAGGGTCAGGGGCGACACCCTCTGCACCGACCACATGCCCTAGGTACTGCACTTTGTGTTTCAGCAGATGACACTTTGAGGGCTTCAACTTCATCCCATATTTGGCAAGGGCGCGAACACCTCGGCTAGGTGCTCCAGGTGGGCTTCATATTTCTGGGAGTACACAATCACATCATCCAGGTACAGCAGGATGGTCTCAAAGTTTAGATGCCCCAGACAGCATTCCATCAGCCGTTGGAAGGTTCCAGGGGCATTGCACAGCCCGAACGGCATGCTATTAAACTCACAGAGTCCCATAGGGGTAGCAAATGCAGTCTTCTCTCGGTCTTCTGGTGCCACAGCCACCTGCCATTACCCACTGGTGAGGTTAAGGGTGGAAAAGTAATTAGCGGTTCTCAGTGCAGCCAGAGATTCCTCAATGTGGGGCAGAGGGTAAGCGTCCTTATGTGTTATCTGGTTAATTTTTCGGTAATCCACACACATCCGCATGGTGCCATCTTTCTTCTTAACCAGTACCAACGGGGCGGCCCAGGGACTACAGCTGTCCCTAATAACCCCTGCCTCCTTCATGTTCCTCAACATGTCCTTGGCACATTGGTAGTGTGCAGGGGGAATAGGCCTGTACCTCTCTTTGATAGGGGGATGCTCACCGGTGGGGATATGGTGTTGGACCCTTTTAATCTGCCCAAAGTCTAGGGGATGTTTGCTAAAAACCCGCTCATACTCCCGTACCACCCGGTATACCCCTTCTTTGTGATGTGTAGGGGTATCGTCAGTGCCTACGTGTAGCTGTCGACACCACTCGTCTAACTCCCCTTGGGATGGGTGAGTGTTGGCAGTAGGTGGCGAGGTTGGGGGAATGGCCTCGTGGATGGTGTGGGGATCCAAGGTGAACAACTTGGCAAGGGTAGCGTACCGGAGAAGCCTGACTTCTTCCTCCCCGCAGTTCAGCACCCTCACGGGCACTCTCCCCTTCTTTACATCTACCACCCCTCAGACGGCCATTACTGTAGGCCAGTGTTCAGAGGGCATGGGCTCTATCATGGCGGGGTAGTCACGCCCCTGGGGCCTTACCGCTGCCCTACACCAAATCATCATCTCGCTCCTGGGAGGCACAATCAAAGGGGCAACATCCATCACTCTCACCCCACCAATCTCTCCTCCTGTCGAGTTCACATGTTGGCGGTACATTAAGGCTCGGATCTCACACTGCACAGCTTTCTGTCGGCTCCCTGCCGCCGTGGCAGCCAGCTACTGCAGTAGGGTCAGCACGTCACTCATACAGTGCTCCATCACATTGGTCCCTAGCACTACCTTCGGGTTATGATCACTGGGTTCATTCATTATCACAATCATACCCTGGTGTTGCAGTTCAGCTCGCCCCACAGTCATGGCCACTTGTTTGTATCCCACTTGGGTCAATGGGAGTCCATCAGCAGCAATCAGTGTTATACTGGCATTTGGGGGAGCCAGCTCGTCTTTTCCCCAATACGGTTGATACAGTGTGTATGGTATGGTGGTTACCTGTGATCCAGTGTCCAGGAGAGCCATCACCGGTATGCCGTCCACAGCCATGGGGATGATGGGCCGGGCCCCGATGTACCGGTCCCGCCAGTCTGGGGGGCCATGGGGTTCTACTCCTGAGGATTGGCCCGTGGCCCCAGGGGTTGCTCGTTTAACGGACACTGTCGGGAGTAGTGGCCGGGTTTGCTGCACCTGTAACAGATTGGGGGCCCATTCCGTGAGTCATTGGCCCTTCTCCGCTGCATCCAGGGGACGTCCTCAGGGCTGTCGGCGAGCTGCATCTTCACCGGGGCCTGGGATCTGGTCGGAGGCTGGAGTGCGGCGAGAATCTTAGCGAGTTCCCCATCCATGCGGCGAACTTGAGCATCGAGCTCTTCCATCGTTCCGCTTGAGGCTGCAGGCACTGGAGGTGCGGGTGGGGTAGGGGCCACCACGATGGGAGCAGTCTCAACCGGCCACGGGGTTGGCTCAGGAGCTTCAAATGCGGGGGGTTGCAGAGCTTTGATGGCCCGTTCCTTTAATACGGCAAAGTCCACGTCAGGGTGTTCTAGGGCCCACAGCCGAAGCTGTTTGCGGTCCTCTGAGGACCTCATCCCCTGCACAAACTGCTCACTTAACATTTTGTTACTGTCCACACTGTTGATGGTGTCCACCCGCTTCAGTGTGCGGAGTGCGGTTTGCAGGCGCAGGGCATAGTCCCGAATGCTATCTGCGGGCCGTTGTCGGCATTGACAGAACTGCATCCGCAACTCTGCCTCGGTACGAGTCTCAAAGGCAGTCTGCAGCTTTTCAAAGATGGTGGCTACAGAGGACCGGTCCCCCTCGGCCCAGGTCTCCGCCTTTTGCTCAGCCACGCCAGTTAGCTGCCCCAGCACTAGCGCTGCACGTTGCTTATCAGTCAGGGGGTACAGTTCTAGTAGCGGACTAAGTGTTTTCTGGAAAACCTGCAAGGCATCAGGTTTCCCATCGTACTGCGGTAGCCAGGCAGCTCCGGGCACATAGGGCAAAGAGAACGGCATCACCTGAGCGAGAGCTGGGGCCGCGGCACCCCCCGCCAGCGCGGCCATGACCTGGGCAGGCCCATTCCCATCTGCGGGTGCTCCCACGGCTGCGTCCGCCGCTCTTCCAGCGGCTCCGTCGGGCGCAGACATCTTGTTTCCGTCCCCCTTAGTCTCTTTCCGGCTCCTCCTCTACAGGGGCGGGGTTTTGGCCTTCGCGCCTCTACTACTCGAGGAGACGCTCGAGCGGGAATTTTTCACGCCAAAGATGGCGGCTTTACAAATTTTTCGTCCGGACACCTCCGGCGGTCACACAAGGCACACTTCTACCAGTTGGTAGAACGGTAGGATCCTGTTCGTGACGCCAAGTTGTCGTGGGCGTAGGAGGTGACGCTGCGCTCTCCCACTGCTCGGGTCCGGCCGCTGCTGCTGCGGCTGCTGCTGCTCGGTGGTGGCTCGAGCGGTGGGCCGGATCCCGGGGACTCAAGCGGCGTTCCTCGCCCGTGAGTGAAAAGGGGGTATTGATTGTGGGGATTTTAGATATTGTCCGTGACGCCACCCATGGTTATGGTGATATTGGTGACACCACCGCTGCTCTGGACGGGGATCCCGGGAGCGGTGACAGGGAGCAGCCTTGATGTTAGTTCTCCCCTCCGTGGGTAGGGGGATTGGTTGTCCCGGGGCCCGGTGATGTGGTAGGGATGATGAATGGCAGGCGGGTTGCGGGGCCTGGTGAGGTGCAGGGTTGCAGGGGCAGCGCTGTGCCGCACGGCACGGTGGTACTCACTCAGCCAATGATGAACACTCAGTTCTCGGTAAAACACACGGCTGGATGGACGGGTCCCACAGACGGCTGCGGTTGTTTCCCCCGGCAGGTTGATGGTGACTGCCTTTCCCTGCACCTGTGTAGTGTTTAGTTCCGATGGGTTCCCACCGGTAACCCGTTCCCCGGCTTGGATATGGGCCGGAGGAGCCCCTTTTGCCCGCAGGCTCTGGCCCTTGAAACGGCAGCCTTGGCGGTGGCTGTGTTTCCCTCTCTTGGTCGGACGGTTGCCTTCTGTCGGGACTTGGCTGCTGGGAAACCCAGGAGGTTCCCTTCGCTAACGGATTTGGCAAATTTACGGCGACTCCTAGCCTTGCCGGGGTCCGTAAGTCCTGCCGGTTGGTGCTGGCTTCTCTTTGCGTACCGGTCCGGTACCGCCGGGCCACCGCCCGTCCACGGTCCTTGCGGTAAACTCCGATAGGCCACTCCTGCAGACGGTCACCACCGTCTGCCAACCTTGCTGCTCCGTCCGGGCCACACACCCGGACCAACTTCAGACAGCTCGACTGCTACTTTCCTCCTTCCACTTCCACCTCCAAACTCTATCTGACTGTTTTCCCTCCTCCAGGACTGTGAACTCCTCGGTGGGCAGAGACCAACCGCCTGGCTCCACCCCCTGGTGTGGACATCAGCCCCTGGAGGAAGGCAACAAGGGTTTCTTGTTTGACTTCAGTGTGCCTGACCGGGAGTGTGGGGTGTGTTGGTGGTGTTCTTTGTGGCCCCTGGTTGTCCAGGGCGCCACACATTTTTCACATTTCTAGACACTTCCCATATACTGAGAAAAAAAGGGAACCAGCACGATCTGAAATTGGCATGCATCATATAAAAAGTGAAAATTCACAAATTTATTCCAACTGTACTATAATAAAAAAATGAGATTTTTAGCAAATAATTGATCAATTTTTTGAGCCACCCCTGCCAACGTCACGGCAAATCTCAATAGGGGGGTCCTACTCTACATTCTGTATTTCATGTGCCATGCGGCCTCCTAGATAAAGTTAAAAGCAGAACCATAATGGAGCACACATACCTGCAACCTGTATATAGCCGCTTCCATGTTGCAAAAAAGGCACTTGTGGATAGAGACCAGCCCAGGTCCCAGCATGTGGAGCAAGCCCTACACATACCAGGACTATATCAGAACTGATCCTCCCAGTGTCAAAAAGCAACCATTGATAAAGGCGGACCAGATCCAAGAATGGTGCTTAATTAGCATTGCCTGTGGAAAGGGGTGAGGTAACTGAGTCTGAACAGCTACCAACAGGAGGAATATATTGCAAGCCAAAATCAGGCGTGCATGGTATGGTGTTGGTCAGACACCAGATTTGTAGCATAACTACGGTCAAAACAGAGAAAAAAAGGGAACCAGCACGATCTGAAATTGGCATGCATCATATAAAAAGTGAAAATTCACAAATTTATTCCAACTGTACTATAATAAAAAAATGAGATTTTTAGCAAATAATTGATCAATTTTTTGAGCCACCCCTGCCAACGTCACGGCAAATCTCAATAGGGGGGTCCTACTCTACATTCTGTATTTCATGTGCCATGCGGCCTCCTAGATAAAGTTAAAAGCAGAACCATAATGGAGCACACATACCTGCAACCTGTATATAGCCGCTTCCATGTTGCAAAAAAGGCACTTGTGGATAGAGACCAGCCCAGGTCCCAGCATGTGGAGCAAGCCCTACACATACCAGGACTATATCAGAACTGATCCTCCCAGTGTCAAAAAGCAACCATTGATAAAGGCGGACCAGATCCAAGAATGGTGCTTAATTAGCATTGCCTGTGGAAAGGGGTGAGGTAACTGAGTCTGAACAGCTACCAACAGGAGGAATATATTGCAAGCCAAAATCAGGCGTGCATGGTATGGTGTTGGTCAGACACCAGATTTGTAGCATAACTACGGTCAAAACAGAGAAAAAAAGGGAACCAGCACGATCTGAAATTGGCATGCATCATATAAAAAGTGAAAATTCACAAATTTATTCCAACTGTACTATAATAAAAAAATGAGATTTTTAGCAAATAATTGATCAATTTTTTGAGCCACCCCTGCCAACGTCACGGCAAATCTCAATAGGGGGGTCCTACTCTACATTCTGTATTTCATGTGCCATGCGGCCTCCTAGATAAAGTTAAAAGCAGAACCATAATGGAGCACACATACCTGCAACCTGTATATAGCCGCTTCCATGTTGCAAAAAAGGCACTTGTGGATAGAGACCAGCCCAGGTCCCAGCATGTGGAGCAAGCCCTACACATACCAGGACTATATCAGAACTGATCCTCCCAGTGTCAAAAAGCAACCATTGATAAAGGCGGACCAGATCCAAGAATGGTGCTTAATTAGCATTGCCTGTGGAAAGGGGTGAGGTAACTGAGTCTGAACAGCTACCAACAGGAGGAATATATTGCAAGCCAAAATCAGGCGTGCATGGTATGGTGTTGGTCAGACACCAGATTTGTAGCATAACTACGGTCAAAACAGAGAAAAAAAGGGAACCAGCACGATCTGAAATTGGCATGCATCATATAAAAAGTGAAAATTCACCATGCCATGCACGCCTGATTTTGGTTTGCTTTGTATTCCTCCTGTTGGTAGCTGTTCAGATTCAGTTACCTCACCCCTTTCCACAGGCAATGCTAATTAAGCACCATCTTGGATCTGGTCCGCCTTTATCAATGGTTGCTGTTTGGCACTGGGAGGATCAGTTCTGATATAGTCCTGGTATGGTGCAGAGCTTGCTCCACATGCTGGGACCTGGGCTGGTCTCTATCCACAAGTGCCTTTTTTGCAACATAGAAGCGGTTATATACAGGTTACAGGTATGTGTGCTCTATTATGGTTCTGCTTTTAACTTTATCTAGGAGGCCGCATGGCACATGAAATACAGAATGTAGAGTAGGACCCCCCTATTGAGATTTGCCGTGACGTTGGCAGGGGTGGCTCAAAAAATTGATCAATTATTTGCTAAAAATCTCATTTTTTTATTGTAGTACAGTTGGAATAAATCTGTGAATTTTCACTTTTTATATGATGCATGCCAATTTCAGATCGTGCTGGCTCCCCTCTCTCTCTGTTTGGTCGTAGTTATGCTACAAATTCTGGTGGCCGGTCACCACCATGCCATGCACGCCTGATTTTGGTTTGCTTTGTATTCCTCCTGTTGGTAGCTGTTCAGATTCAGTTACCTCACCCCTTTCCACAGGCAATGCTAATTAAGCACCATCTTGGATCTGGTCCGCCTTTATCAATGGTTGCTGTTTGGCACTGGGAGGATCAGTTCTGATATAGTCCTGGTATGGTGCAGAGCTTGCTCCACATGCTGGGACCTGGGCTGGTCTCTATCCACAAGTGCCTTTTTTGCAACATAGAAGCGGTTATATACAGGTTACAGGTATGTGTGCTCTATTATGGTTCTGCTTTTAACTTTATCTAGGAGGCCGCATGGCACATGAAATACAGAATGTAGAGTAGGACCCCCCTATTGAGATTTGCCGTGACGTTGGCAGGGGTGGCTCAAAAAATTGATCAATTATTTGCTAAAAATCTCATTTTTTTATTGTAGTACAGTTGGAATAAATCTGTGAATTTTCACTTTTTATATGATGCATGCCAATTTCAGATCGTGCTGGCTCCCCTCTCACTTCCCATATACTGAAGCTGAGCGAATCCATTCAAATGGAATTCTACTGGAGTTCGCCAAAAATTTACATTCACCAGAATTCAGAATATTTGTATTACACTTCCACACGGATTAAGCAAAATGTCCATAAAAATGCTAAAATAAAAATCCTTATACTCACGTTATCGCTCACATCTCCAGCTCCTCCACTCCTCACAATCACTCTTCCAGTCCTCGTCTCATCTTCAGATCAGCAACTCTTGCAATGAATTCCCAGGAGTCTTCAGTGCATAAATTCGAGATCTTGGCATATACCATGACCTCATGACACATGCTTGCGAATAACCTTCCAAGGACTCATTAGACCACGAAGTCCTGGCCCAGCACGAGAAACCAAAGGAATTCAACACAAATGGTGGCAATCTGAAGATGCAACGAGGAACAGACGGATGATGGTAAGGAGGTAGGGGCCGGAGAGGTGAGAGGTGAGGCAATTGTAAGGAGGCAGGGGTGCAGGGGTGGCTCAAAGAATTGATCAATTATTTGCTAAAAATCTCATTTATATTACAGTACAGTTGGAATAAATCTGTGAATTTGCACTTTTTATATGATGCATGCCATTTTCAGATCGTGCTGGCTCCCCTCTCTCTCTGTTTGGTTGTAGTTATGCTACAAATGTCTGGTGGCTGGTCACCACCATGCTATGCACGCCTGATCTTGGTTTGCAATATATTCCTCCTGTTGGTAGCTGTACACATTCAGTTGCCTCACCCTTTCCACAGGCATTGCTAATTAAGCACCATACTTGGATCTGGTCCGCCTTTATCAATGGTTGCTGTCTGGCACTGGGAGGGTCAGTTCTGATATAGTCCTGGTATGTGTAGAGCTTGCTCCACATGCTGGGACCTGGGCTGGCCTCTATCCTCAATTGCCTCTTTTGCAACATAGAAGCGGTTATATTTACAGGTATGTGTGCTCCCTTATGGTTCTGCTTTTAACTTTATCTAGGAGGCCGCATGGCACATGAAATACAGAATATAGAGTAGGACCCCCCTATTGAGATTTGCCGTGACATTGGCAGGGGTGGCTCAAAGAATTGATCAATTATTTGCTAAAAATCTCATTTATATTACAGTACAGTTGGAATAAATCTGTGAATTTGCACTTTTTATATGATGCATGCCATTTTCAGATCGTGCTGGCTCCCCTCTCTCTCAATTGTAAGGAGGTGTAAGGCTCTGCCACCCCAGACCTGCAAATCCCCTGTCTGTAAATGTACTGTTTAATGTTGATATACTGTGTGTGAAGTGGCCGCGGGTAAGACCGCGGCTGAGTTCCCATAATCTGCGCCAACAAAATCCCCACGCTCAGATTTTATGCAAGGGTACATTTCTTTACTGGTAAACATCTCAATGACAAACGCAGTTGGCTTAGCAGCACACATAACCAGAGTTTGCTATCCGGATCTTTAACTTCAGACACACGGTGCAGAACACAAAAAAAAACAGCAATGATAAACAAGAATTCTGTCCCTGACTTGCCCTATGTGTTATATTACCAGTCCAAAACACAAGGAGGGAGGGCTCCCACGTAGCAGGCCTGCACTCCGGGTAAACGACGGTGACGCCAAAGAGCAGAGATGGGGAAATCTTCAGCCCTCTCACCAGAGGACTAGCTTACAGTCTCTTGGAATGGAGGAAGGAGATGGTCCGGAGGTCCCTTGAGTCCAGTATCACGTCTGCAGCAGTTCTGGCAATCCCTCACACTTCAGCGATGAGGGCAGTCCGAGGCAGGTCTGTTCAGGTGCAGCTCCAGTTGCTCAGTGTTTTTTTTCCCGCGCTTTTTTCCTGTACAACCCGTGCCTGTGGGAGAGGATCAGATTTTACAGCGTCCGCCCCTTGAGCAATTTCAGCACTTGTCCACAAGGTGGCAGCACCATCCTGTGTAATGTCAGTCTCCATGTCTTTTTCAGTCATAAAACAGTCAGAGCTGCTCGCCTCATTACATATCCCCCCACTTAAAGGTTGGCAGTCCCTGTCAACATTCACAGGTTCCAGGGCAGCGATGACTGAGGCTGTGGCAGGGGGAGGCGGAGAAGCGGGCCATACATACTGGTCCCTATAAGACTGCCCAGGAGGAACCCCGGCAGTGGTGCGGGTAGTACGCCGCAGAGGTTGATTTCCCTCCACTCTATCACCGGTTACACTCTCTACCTCCGTCAGTTCCCTAGAGGGAGGGCCAGTCTGCGCAGGCGGGTAACCAGTCCCAGAGTCAACAAGGTCACTATGCTGAGTAATGTCAATGGTGTCAGTCATGTCAGCAGTGTCGTCCTCACCGGGTACTGTGGTCAGGGAGTCAGGCTGGGATGGGCAGGGGCATAACATATTCCGGTGAAAGGTGCGAGAGTTGCCGCTATCTTCGCCCCGGACTCTGTACACATGACCATCAGGGTAGGGGCACTCAACTACCCGATAGACTTCAGCTTCCCACTTAGCTCGGAGTTTTCCTTGAGGCTTCTTAATACGAACCAGGACTAGCTGTCCTACTTCTAAGGGTTCTTCCTGTACGGGGAGCGGGTCAGCATGTCTCTGGCCCCGGATTTGTTGGCCTACCAGTCGGTATACAGTTTCCATCTTCTGACGATGAGTGTGTAGCCAGGATGGATAGGTACCGTCGGTATCTTTTTCAGGACTGGTCAGGTTTAGGTCATGGACCCCTTGTCCTGGGCGGCCAAAGAGAAGGGTGTGTGGGGTAAAACCCGTAACGGAGTGGACTTGATTGTTGTAGGCCCACACTAGATCCGGGAGGAATTGGGGCCATTGGTCTTTCTTGTCATCGGCTAAGGTGCGGATCAACTGGAGTAGAGTCCGGTTAAAGCGCTCACACGCACCATTCCCCTGTGGGTGGTAAGGGGTGGTTCTGGACTTCTGGATCCCATACATCCGATGCAGCTCCTCGATAATTTGACCTTCAAAACAAGTCCCCTGATCAGAGTGCAACCTCTCCGGACACCCATAGACCTGGATGAACTGTCGACAGATGGTCCGCGCAGCTGACTCGGCAGTCTGATCTTTGGTAGCAACAGCAACTGCGAATTTTGTGAAATGGTCTACCATAACCAGACAGTATTGGTAGCCACCACTCACCGTCCCAATCGACAGGTAGTCCACCATCAACAGCTCAAGGGGCTGGGATGTCTCAACTGTTTGGACAGGTGCACGCTGTTCAGCGGACTTGTAAAGCTCACAGGTGCGACAGGCTTGGCAGACATCTTCAACCAGTTTGCGGAGTCCCGGACAGTAGATGGACTGTTGGACCCACCAGAAGGTCTTGTCTATTCCAAAGTGGCCGTTCCTCTTGTGTGCTTCTCCCATCATCTCACGGGCCATTTGGGCTGGCACTACAAGCTGTAGGCACTCCTCCAGCATGTGGGATAGGAAGATCCTCCGGTATAGCACTCCTTCTCTCAGAATCAGATGATCCCATTGGCTGAGCAGGGTCAGGGTACTGGTGGACAGTCGTGACCGCGTGTCAGAGGACAGCTTCTGCTGCTGCTTCACCCATTGTTTGAGTAGGGCACATTCAGCATTCCAGTCCTGGATTCTGCACCATTCCTGTGGGGACAGTGGGGACCCTACTGAAGTGCCAGCCTCATCCACAGCATACTGGCGGCAATCCATCATCTGCCGGGCTAATCTTGCGAAGTCAGGCATCTCGTCTCCTTCCAGCTCTTCGTCCTGGTCCTTAGTGGGCGAGGGGGATGTCTTTCTGGACAGGCTGTCCGCATTCTGATTTTCAGCCCCAGCTCTATATTTAATCTTGTAGTTAAACTTGGAGAGCCGAGCCATCCCTCGCTGCTCCATAGCCCCAAGTTTCGCATTTTCTAAATGGGCCAAAGGGTTGTTGTCCGTCAGGACTAGTACTTCTGTCCCCGTCAGATATCCGGCAAATTTCTCAGTCATTGCCCACATCAAGGCCAACAGCTCCATCCGGAATGAACTGTAATTGGTGGGATTCTTTTCACCTTCATGTAGGGACCTACTGGCATAGGCTACAACACGTTCCTTGCCTTCTTGTACCTGTGAGAGTACTGCCCCCAGACCCTGTAGGCTGGTGTCAGTATGTAATTGAAAGGGTAGGGTGTAATCTGCATATGCCAGGATGGGGGACGACGTCAAGGCACCCTTTAGAGCTTGGAAGGACTCTTCTTGGGTAGGCCTCCAATTGATGCGGCGTCCCCTGGGACTGTTGGTATTCCCTCGAAGCAGGTCGTGCACTGGTGCGGCAAGCCGGGCGAAGTTCTTGACGAACCGGCGGTAGTAGCCTGCCAGTCCCAAGAAAGCCCTGACCCCCTTGACAGTTGTGGGTTGGGGCCAGTCCCGTACGGCGGCTATTTTCTCCGGCGATGGTGGAACACCTTCGACCGAGATCCTGTGGCCCATGTAATCAATCTCCTGCTGTAGAAGACGGCACTTGCTGGGTTTCAACTTCAAGCCATGTTCCCTTAACCTCTGGAACACGCGGCCCAGCTTCTGTAGATGTTCTTCGAACGTGGCTGAATAGACCACAATGTCATCAAGGTAGATGACGGTGAAGTCTCCCAAGCAGCGCTCCATCTGCCTCTGGAAAGTTCTTGGCGCGTTGTTCAGGCCGAAGGGCATCCTGTCAAACTCGTACAGGCCCATGGGTAGGATGAAAGCGGTTTTTTCTCTGTCCTTTTTGCTCATGGGTACCTGCCAATAGCCGCTGGCCAGATCAAGGGAGGAAAAATACTTGGCTTTCTTCAGAGCCGTCAGGGATTCTTCGATCCTTAGCTAAGGGTATGAGTCCCGGGTGGTGCAAGCATTCAGGCTCCACACAGAACCTCAGGGATCCGTCTTTCTTTTTAACTATTACCACCGGTGCAGCCCAGGGGCTCTGGCTCTCTCGTACCACTCCGCATGGAGCATGGAATTCAGGAGGCTTTTCACTTCTTGGTATTGCTGGGGTGGTATCTGCCAGTATCTCTCACAGATAGGAGAAGCGTTACCCGTAGGGATCTCGTGTTCGATACTGGTGTTGCATCCAAAGTCGGTGTCATGCCGGGCAAAGGACGCCTGGTGTTCCTGTAGTAGTTTTTCCACCTGTGACACTTCCTGTTTAGAGTATTGGGGTGTATCCAGCTGACAATTCTCTAGCAGCTCTTTTCCAGCTTCAGTGTCATCTGTGGCGGTGGCCATGTCGGTGACAGTCACTGTCCAGTCTCCCTCTGTCGATGGGGCAAACTGGAGGGGGCCCCTGGGATTCACCTCTGTAGGTAGGGCGAGCTGTGTCCCCGCTTCTAGGTCGGCGCCTACACTTGCCGTATTGCTCAGATGGACAGGGATTCTTCCCCTCCTCACGACAGCCAGAGTGCGAGCGACTAATGGGTTCAGTTTTCCCTCCCTCGGGGTTCGCGGCTCAATCAGTACCTCCATGCCTTCAAGCGGCCTTGTGGTGCTAAGGGGTAGCGAGATAATTGTCTCCTTTTCAGCCGGTAAGGTGATCCTAGTGTGGCGAGGCACGGTGATAGTGTGGCGCCCTGGACAAGCCAGGTCGTCACAGAAACTACACCAACACACCCCACACCCCGGCTAGGCACACCGAAGTCAAACAAAAATCCTTGTTGCCTCCCTCCAGGGGCTGATGTCCACACCAGGGGGTGGGCCAGATCGAGGAGTTCACAGTCCTGGAGGCGGGAAAAGGAGTGAGAGGAGGTTAGTTTAGAGAGAGAGTTTGAAGTTGGAGGAAGTGAAGTGGTAGAGGAGCAGTCTGACGGCGTCCGGGTGTGTGGCCCGGACGGTACAGCAAGGTTGGCTGCAGGAGAGGCTAATTGGAGCGAACCGTAAGGACCGTGGATGGGCGGTGGCCCGATGGTACCGGATCGGAGAGAAAAGAGAAGCCAGCACCATTCGGCAGGGCTTACGGACCCCGACCAGGCTTGGAGTCGCCGTAAAACCGGTCAAATCCGTTAGCGAAGGGAACCTCCAGGGTTTCCCAGCAGTCAAGACCCGATTGAAGGCAACAGCTCAAAACCGTGAAGGGAAACACAGTCACCGCCAAGGCTACAGTTCCCAGGGCCAAAGCCTGCGGGCAAAAGGGGCTCCCTCAGCATCTATCCAAGCTGGGGAGCGGGTTACCGGTGGGAAGCTATCAGTACCAAAACATTCTACAGGTGCAGGGAAAGGCAGAAACCACCGCAGCCGTCAGTGGGCCCCGTCCATCCAGCCGTGTGTTTTACCAAGGACTTTGCCTTCGTCATTGGCTGAGTGAGTACTACCGTGCCGTGCGGCACAGCGCTGCCCCCGCGACCCTGCACCTCACCAGGCCCCGTAACCTGCCTGCCATCCCTAACCCTCACCGGGCCCCGGGACAACCAACCCCCCTACCCACGGAGGGGAGAACCAACATCCGAGCTGCTCCCAGTCATCGCTCCTGGGATCCCCGTCCAGAACAGCGGTGGTGTCACAACCTCACCACAACCGGTGGTGTCACGGACAATCAAATCCCCAAAACCAATCCCCTTTTCACTCACGGGCGAGGAGCGCCGCTCGAGGCCCCGGTTCCGGCCCGCCGCTCGAGCCACCGAGCAGCGAGCAAACGAAGCAGTAGCCATGCCGGACCCGAGCAGTGGGTGAGCGCAGTGCCCTCCCCGCCTTCGACAATAGTGGCTATGGGCCATTGTTCCTCTGCCATTTGCTGTAGGCTGCAGGCCCGAACCACTCTTCGGAATGCTCGGCGGGTGGCCCCGTGTGTGGTAACTTCCTGCCAGTACTTGGGTCCCCGCTTGGTAAACAATACCAGGTCCAGGTCTTTCAGGATGTTCATCCCAATAATCATGGGCATTTCCGAACCGAAGCCTTCTTTGACCACGATTATCCCCCTCTTCCGGAGGTCCTGTCTACATATTTCGGTGTTCATCCAAGCTACTCCCGTTACTGGAATGGGTAGATTATTGGCCGCTTTGATTTTGATGACGGTATTCGGGTCATAGGCCGCCCGTGGTTGTAGATATTTCTCGTAAAACTGCTCTGAGATGGTGGACACCTGGGATCCAGTATCCATTAGTCCTTGGACAGCAACTCCCTCTAACATTACTTTCAGTGTAGGGCTGTTTGATGCAAGCTTGCTCCTTTGTTGGCTCCTTTTTCTTTGGCCTTCCCGGTCGGGTGAGCCTCCTCAGCCGGGGTGTCTAGTTTAAAGGTGGCTGCTGTTGAGAGGCACGGCTTGGCGGTTCTAGTGAATAGGCCTGGGGCTCCAACCGCTGTTTCGAGTGAAACTCCGCTTGCTGGGGTGTTTGAGAGTCCATTCGATGGAACGGCTGCGGATCGGGTTGGAAGGAGTTCTGGGGGAAACGGTTTGCTCTGTGACGGGGATCACCACATGTCCAGCACTTTCCCATAGGCCGGCTAGGTTGCCGTCTCACTTGCCCATCTGCCTGTCGGTTTAGTGTGAGCTGCAGCACCTGCTTCTGTAAGTCTGCTGTGGCGCCCTAGACAAGCCAGGTCGTCACAGGACTACACCAACACACCCCACACCCCGGTTAGGCACACCTAAGCCAAACACAAAAACCCTTGTTGCCTCCCTCCAGGGGCTGATGTCCACACCAGGGGGTGGGCCAGGCGGTTGGCCCCGCCCACCGAGGAGTTCACAGTCCTGAAGGCAGGAAAAAGGAGCAGTTTAGTTTTGGAGTTTGAGAAGTGAGGAGTGAAGTGGCAAGAGAGCAGCTGACTGACGGCGTCCGGGTGTGTGGCTCGGACGGTACAGCAAGGTTGGCAGACGGTGGTGACCGTCTGCAGGAGAGGCCGATTGGAGCGAACTGTAAGGACCGTGGACGGGCGGTAGCCTGACGGTACCGGACCGGCAAGCAAAGAGAAGCCAGCACCATCCGGCAGGGCTTACGGACCCCGACAAGGCTAGGAGTCGCCGTCAAATTTGTCAAATCCGTTAGCGAAGGGAACCTCCGGGGTTTCCCAGCAGTCAAGTCCCGATTGAAGGCGACAGCTCAAACCGCAAAGGGAAACACAGTCACCGCCAAGGCTACAGTTCCCAGGGCCAGAGCCTGCAGGCAAAAGGGGCTCCCTCAGCATCCATCCAAGCTGGGGAGCGGGTTACCGGTGGGAAGCCATTGGAACCGTAACACAACACAGGTGCAGTATTGGGACAGGGAGCCGACACCGCTGGGCCTGGAGATTGCTGAGAGGGAAAGAAGGAAGGCGGAGCTGGTGGCCCGCACCATTGAAGAAAAGGAGCGCCTCCGAAGAGCCACCTTCCGTGTGCGGGGCCCGAGATACGAGGGACAGGTCCGGCGATTTGATACCCGAAGGGGGTATGGCTTCATTTATGAACCGGGCCTGGAGGCCGAAGTTTTCGTGGCCCGGAGAGATGTGAATGATCAAATACCGGAAGACCATCCCAGCCGCAATCTGCTCCCCGGTGACCTCGTCAATTACACCCGACATTGTTGGGAGAGGGGATGGTACGTCCTGGGTGTCCGGTTGAGAGTAGGCCAGGGGCTTCAAGCGCCCGTTCAGCCCTCTACCCCGGTCGGCGAGCTGGATCTGAAGTGAAGTCGGCGGGTCCTCCGCCTAAAAGTTGTCCCCGTTGGGACCACCAGCAAAGCTGTGTGTTGAGAGTACCGTTTAGAAAGTTTTGAATGCTAAGATTGATTATCCGAAGATGTCACTTGATTGAGCTGTGATTGAACCGGTCATTGCCGGCAACTGTTGTCCCCGTGGGGACTGTTTACAACCATTGCATAGAAACTGCTACGGACAAGCCCGAGAACTAGCAGGGCAACCACGAACTTGTGGTATGTAAATAAATATTTGTTGGCTTGAAACCGTGACCGCCTCCGGAGAGGCAGATTGGAGGAAGGGCCCACAGTGGAGTAGGCTGGGGCCCAGCCACCACCGAAACCGGTGGCGATCCTCCGGGGGGTTCAGGGGTCCCCATGGACGTGGGTCCCCTGAAAGGGACAGAACCCGATCGGGCAACTTGGTGCTGGACTGGGGTGGTCAAGGGGTGCTGCCCATTTGCTTAGGGGCAGCATCAGGGCCAGGTTGTTTGGGTGGGAGAGAGCGGAAGCCATACTGTTTTAATAAAAATGTACCATTTTGCAACGTTTAAGAGATGCACCTCCCGATGTGGGAAGATTTGAAAATGCTTATGTTTACTGTTTTATCTTTTGCAGTTAACCAAAAATAAAACCGGTGATGGACGGGAAGCCCGCGGACGGTCTGCATTTTACTAAGGGGGAATGTGGCGCCCTGGACAAGCCAGGTTAGGCACACCTAAGCCAAACACAAAAACCCTTGTTGCCTCCCTCCAGGGGCTGATGTCCACACCAGGGGGTGGGCCAAGCGGTTGGCCCCGCCCACCGAGGAGTTCACAGTCCTGGAGGCGGGAAAAAGGAGCAGTTTAGTTTTGGAGTTTGAGAAGTGAGGAGTGAAGTGGCAAGAGAGCAGCTGACTGACGGCGTCCGGGTGTGTGGCCCGGACGGTACAGCAAGGTTGGCAGGCGGTGGTGACCGTCTGCAGGAGAGGCCGATTGGAGCGAACCATAAGGACCGTGGACGGGCGGTGGCCCGACGGTACCGGACCGAGCAAAGAGAAGCCAGCACCATCCGGCAGGGCTTATGGACCCCGACAAGGCTAGGAGTCTCCGTCAAATTTGTCATATCCATTAGCGAAGGGAACATCCGGGGTTTCCCAGCAGTCAAGTCCCGATTGAAGGCAACAGCTCAAACCGCGAAGGGAAACACAGTCATCGCCAAGGCTACAGTTCCCAGGGCCAGAGCCTGTGGGCAAAAGGGGCTCCCTCAGCATCCATCCAAGCTGGGAAGCGGTTTACCGGTGGGAAGCCATTGGAACCGTAACACAACACAGGTGTAGGGAAAGGCAGTCACCATCAACCTACCGGGAGCAGAAACCACCGCAGCCGTCAGTGGGCCCCGTCCATCCAGCTGTGTGTTTTACCAAGGACTTTGTCTTCGTCATTGGCTGACTGAGTACTACTGTGCCGTGCGGCACCGCGCTGCCCCCGCGACCCTGCACCTCACCAGGCCCCGTAACCCGCCTGCCATCCCTAACCCTCACCGGGTCCTGGGACCACAAAACCCCCTACCCACGGAGGGGAGAAATTAACAGCCAAGCTGCTCCCAGTCATTGCTCCCGGGATCCCCGTCCAGAGCAGCGGTGGTGTCATCAACCTCACCACAACCGTGGGTGGCGTCACGGACAATATCCCTAAACCCAAACCACCCCCTTTCACTCACGGGCGAGGAGCGCCGCTCGGGTCCCCGGGATCCGGCCCACCGCTCGAGCCACCACAGAGCAGCAGCAGCAGCCGGACCCGAGCGGTGGGTGAGCGCAGCGCCCTCCCCGCCCGCGACACCGCCACCATCTGCTTCAGTTCCTCCGTGTCGCTGTTCGGAGTATTTGTTTTGTACATGGATCTGCAAGTAGCGGTATAAGTCTCTGTTCCCGTAACAGGTCCCCTAGAATGTTCTATGGCTTCTTGTTTAACCTCAGCAAACATAAGGGCTGGATTCATCCTGAGTAAGTCCTGCAATGAGCGGTTGAGATACGGATCTCTCAGTCCTATTACAAATTGGTCCCTCAGCACAAGGTCGCGGGAGGATGTACCAGCTAGATTTTCTCCATTTTTGCAGGCTTGTTCCAGCAGTACTTGGAGGGCGTTCGCATATTGGGAAATGTCCTCCCACTCGAGCTGTGTACGCTGGAAGAACATGTAGCGCAGTTTTCCCAGGTATCTGGTCGGCCCATAGGTGTTCTCTAGCACCCGTATCAAGTCATCTAATGTACGTTGGCCCCTAACCGTCTCCAGTCTGATGGTCGTCCATGCCTCCCCCCCTAACGTCAGCATAGCCATTTCCACTAAGGTCTTAGGGTCAGCATTATACATTTCCCCCACTATCCTAAGTTGTTCCGCCCATTCAGGTACAGGGTAATTCCGTCCATTAAACTTTCTCACTTGATTTACAACAGACGCCGGAGGAGCTGTCTGACTATAAGCTACCACCAGGAGGGGATTTTGTTGGTCACAGATCCTGCCGACTACGCCAGATGAAGTGGCCTCGGGTAAGACCGCGGCTGAGTTCCCATAATCTGCGCCAACAAAATCCCCATGCTCAGATTTTATGCAAGGGTACATTTCTTTACTGGTAACCATCTCAATGTCACACGCAGTTGGCTTAGCAGCACACATAACCAGAGTTTGCTATCCGGATCTTTAACTTCAGACACACGGCGCAGAACACAAAAAAAACAGCAATGATAAACAAGAATTCTGTCCCCGACTTGCCCTATGGGTTATATTACCAGTCCAAAACACAAGGAGGGAGGGCTCCCACGTAGCAGGCCTGGACTCCAGGTAAACGACGGCGACTCCAAGGAGCAGAGATGGAGAAATCTTCAGCCCTCTCACCAGAGGACTAGCTTACAGTCTCTTGGAATGGAGGAAGGAGACGGTCCGGAGGTCCCTTGAGTCCAGGATCACGTCTGCAGCAGTTCTGGCAATCCCTCACACTTCAGCGATGAGGGCAGTCCGAGGCAGGTCTGTTCAGGTGCAGCTCCAGTAGCTCAGTGTCTTTTTTCCCGCACTTTTTTCCTGTACAACCCGTGCCTGGGGGAGGGGATCAGATTTTACAGCGTCCGCCCCTCGAGCAATTTCAGCACTTGTCCACAAGGTGGCAGCACCATCCTGTGTAATGTCAGTCTCCATGTCTTTTTCAGTCATAAAACAGTCAGAGCTGCTCGCCTCGTTACATGTGTATTGTAGATATGGTTTATGATATATTCTGTGTGCGGCCACTAGATGGCCACATGGGGTGAGCTACTTTCCTTGGTGCTCTCAGGCTAAGGAGAGCTAATGGCAGGGACGAGCTTGGTGAGTAAAAAGCCTAGGAAGGCAGGAAATGGGAGGAGAGTCCCAGAGAGCAGTGTAGAGAGACCCACACCTGTGGGAGGTGTGAGGAGAAGCCCCCAGGAGAAGTGATTTGACTTGTGTACCGCCCCGCGGCCTCGGCTGCGACCGCCTAGCCGCTCGGATCCGTGCTCACGTTCTGCGGGTGGTGGCTCGAGCCTCTCACGGACCCGGGAGTCACGTCGCTCTGCAAGGGAGGTTGGCGCTACGCGCGGGGGGATGCGGGTATTTGGTTTTAGGATGGTTATTCGTGACGCCACCCACGGGTTGTGGTGATGGTGGACACCACCGCTGCGGTGAAAGTACGGGACTCCCGGGCTTTGGTTCCTGTCGTACTTCCCAGGGCAACCGGTCTGATGCTTGCTGATCTTTGGGCCGTCCATGGCAAGCCTCCACGGGTCACTTCTCATAGGCATCTACAATGGGCTCCACCACCGATGTCGGGGGTAGGGATTCGGGTGGAGCGGTAGCAACGACCATTGCGGGCAATGGAGGAAGTGGTATGGTCGGCAGGAGCAGACTGGGTCCCTCAGCCGCAGCGGCCGGTCCCTCAGGGACATAGGGGCATGGGTCGCCTTCCCACCTTTCCAAAACCACCATCCTCTCGCGCGCCCGCACGGCGGCCGCTATCCCCTCCATCTCCACCGCCCAGTGCTCAAGCCAGAGGTGCACCTGTGTTTGGAGGCGGCAACACATCTCCGCGGTCCGGGCCTCCACCCACGCCGCTGTTACGGGCGCAGGCATCAGGGCTTCGGGTTGCTCGGACGGGGTGGACATGGTGCTGCACCTTCGGGTTCCATGAACAAAACGGGTCTAGAGTCCTGGCGTCCCTGCTTCTTATCCCCGGGATCACATGGGGCCAGCTCTTCACCCGGCCCCCTTGGTTTTCTTCGGCACTTCCTTCTTTAGGGGGCGGGGCTTCACTTTCGCACCTTCACTGCTCGGGGAAGACGACTCGAGCGGGAAACTTTCGCGCCCAATATGGCGGATCTTCAGATTTTTCAGCGGGACGCCACTGACGGGAACCACAAGGCGCACTTCTACTGGTAAGTAGACTGAGACGATACTGTTCGTGACACCAGAAGAGTCGATGTGTACCGCCCCGCGGCCTCGGCTGCGACCGCCGAGCCGCTCGGATCCGTGCTTGCGTTCTACGGGTGGTGACTCGAGCCTCTCACGGACCTGGGGGTCACGTCGCTCTGCAAGGGAGGTTGGCGCTACGTGCTGGGGGATGGGGGTATTTGGTTTTAGGATGGTTATTCGTGACGCCACCCACGGGTTGTGGTGATGGTGGACACCACCGCTGTGGTGAAGGTACGGGGACTCCCGGGAGTGGTGTACTGGTGCAGCTAGGTGTTGACCCCTCCGTGGGTAGGGGCAGTTGGTCCCGGGGCCCGTTTGGGGAGATGCAGGGCGTAGTGCTGTGGTGTGGCGCGGTGCCAGAGGGCACAAGTGTACTCACGATTGAATCACACAGAGTCACTGGTAAACCAAACGGAGTGATGGATGGGGCCCGCAGCCGGCTGCAGCTTCCTAGTCGGGTTGGCAATGTCCGCCTTTCTCCTGCACCTGTGTTTGTAGTTTGACCACTGTGCCTGAGCACTGGTAGTCCGCTCCCCGGCGTGTATATGTCATAGGAGCCCCTTTGCCCACAGACGCTGGCCCTTGGATCTCTGGCCTTTGGCGGTGGCTACTATCCGGACGGGTGGAGCTGTTGCCTTCAATCGGGACTTTGGTGGGAATGAACCCCTGAGGTCCAGACCGCAATCAGTTAATTCGACTATGGTGGTGGCATATAGCCTAGTTCAAGGTCTGAGTACCCTTCCTGGTGCTCCGGTATCCTGTTGGCTCCCCGGTTCGGTTCCAGCGGGCCGCTACCCTGTCCCGGTCCCTTACGGTTCCACTGGTCGTGTTCCCGGTCTCCTGCAGGCGGCCACTGCCGTCTGCCTGCCTGACTGTTTGGGGGGTCCTAGGCTCCAACCCAGGCCCCGCGAAGAACTGTGCTTCACTACTCTCCACTCCACTGCACTGTACTCCACCAACTTTGTACTGTTTTCCTGCCTCCAGCCAGCAGACTCCTCGGAGGGCGTGTCTTTCTGCCTGACTCCGCCCACCTGGTGTGCCTGTCTGACTCTGAGGGAGGCAATGAGGTCTTTGTGGTTGACGGGTGGTACCTTCCTAGTGTGGGGGGGTGTATGTGGTGAATGTAGTGATCTGTGACCCCTGGATGTCCAGGGTGTCACACTCGCTGGGTCATATCCCGACACCAGACACATGGGGCCCTGGTGAGAGGCGGGCTGACCGAACCATGTCCCAAAAGCATACCTCCCAACCGTCCCGGATACAGCGGGACTATCACGCTTTGCATTGTTTGTCCCGTTGCCACGAGCGGGACGGCCGTCTCCCGGGCTCCGCCCACCCACTCTCTCCCCGCCTCCCTGCTTTTCCCTCCTACCATCCTAACACGTGAACAGAGAGGAGCGCGCTGCCCGAAACTAGTCTCTGTCTCTGTGCTGCTGCTAACGTATGTAGAATCTCCCCAGCGCTGATTCCCCTCCCCTCCCCTCCCCTCCCGGCCAGAGCCTCTCTGTGCGGTCGGCCGGCCACCTGTCTGTGCGTGCGGCCGGCCGCCTGTCTGTGCGGTCGGCCGGCCGCCTGTCTGTGCGGTCGGCCGGCCGCCTGTCTCTGTGGGCTGACGGCCGCCTCTCTGTGCGGGCGGCCCGCCTTCTCACTGTGCGTGCGGCCGGCCGCCTCTCTGTTCGGGCGGCCCGCGCCTGTCTGTGCGGGCGCCCCCAGCCGCCTGTCTGTCCGGGCGCCCCCCTCCGCCTGTCTGTGCGGGCGCCCCCCGCCGCCTGTCTGTGCTGGAGGCCCGCCGGCTGCCTGCGTGTCCCTGCTGGAGGCCCGCCGGCCGCCTGCGTGTCCATGCTGGAGGCCCGCCGGCCGCCTGCGTGTCCATGCTGGAGGCCCGCCGGCTGCCTGCGTGTCCATGCTGGAGGCCCGCAGGTTGCCTGCGTGTCCATGCTGAATGGGTGTGGATGGGGAGTGGAAATGGGTGTGGTTAGGGGGCGTGGCCTAAAAACGCGCGCCGCAAACTTTGTCACTCTTTTCCTTCTTTAAAAGTTGGGAGGTATGCAAAAGGGTAAAGTCCGGATGGATTGGGTGGTGGCTGCCCCCTGGCGTATACCCAACAAACTCCCTGTCCAGGCTGAAGGTCAGTGGGCTCCGCAGGAGGAGTAGATCCTGATAAACTGGGACAATAGAATGCCATCCCCAGGGACCCCTGTCACGACTTATAGCTATCTCTGTGGGTGGGAGAAGGACCCCCGTACGGACCATATGAATCTGTCTGAAAGTATGAAGATGAGGGAGTGGATGAGAAGCTCTAGGAACAGAGAACCAGGGAAGTGGCTGGCCGGTAAATTGAGAGTAACTCCGGTTGCTAATGGTGACCACAGTGAAGAACCGGAGTAGAAATCCAGAGGACTGTGTAATTTGAAGTGTCTACCCGCTGTAACAGAAATAAGATGTGCCTGCCACTGGCGAGATGAACAATCAAAAAGACTGCTGGAACACCATTTCAAATGTGAACAGGGTGCTAGCTAAAAAATACACAATCTACAGTACAGATCAAAAGTTCTAGAGATGAAAAGGTGTGTCCAAACAACTGTTAAGAGGAGACTGTGTGCAGCAGGCCTTCATGGTAAAATATCTGCTAGGAAACCACTGCTAATGACAGGCAACAAGCAGAAGAGACTTGTTTGGGCTAAAGACCACAAGGAATGGACATTAGACCAGTGGAAATCTGTGCTTTGGTCTGATGAGTCCAAATATGAGATTTTTGAATCCAACCACCATGTCTTTGTAGAAAAGGTTTCTACATGGCTGGTTCCCACAGTGAAGCATGGAGGAGGAGGTGTGATGGTGTGGGGGTGCTTTGTTGGTGACACTGTTGGGGATTTATATACAATTGAAGGCATACTGAACCAGCATGGCTACCACAGCATCTTGCAGCGGCATGCTATTCCATCCGGTTTGCGTTTAGTTGAACCATCATTTATTTTTCAAAAGGAAAATGACCCCAAACACACCTCCAGGCTGTGTAAAGGCTATTTGACTAAGAAGGAGAGAGATGGGGTGCTACACCAGATGACCTGGTCTCCACAGTCACCAGACCTGAACCCAATCGAGATGGTTTGGGGTGAGCTGGACCGCAGAGTGAAGGCAAAAGGGCCAACAAGTGCTAAGCATCTCTGGGAACTCCTTCAAGACTGTTGGAAAACCATTTCCGGTGACTACCTCTTGAACCTCATCAAGAGAATGCCAAGAGTCTGCAAAGTAGTAATGAAAGCAAAAGGTGGCTACTTTGAAGAACCTAGAATATAAGACGTATTTTCAGTTGTTTCACACCTTTTTAAGTATTTCATTCCATATGTTTTAATTCATAGTTTTGATGCCTTCAAAGTGAATCTACAATTTTCAGAGTCCTGAAAATAAAGAAAACTCTTTGAATGAGAAGGTGTGTCCAAACTTTTGGTCTGTACTGTATATAAAGTGAAATCTGCACACCAAATTCAGAGAAATATGAATAAGCATAACTGCTCTATAATACATAAAGAAATGAAAAACACAATTAGCCATATGAAAAACTGGAAAAATTGAAAAATATGACTTTGCATGACTGCTAAGGATTATTTGAAAATAAGAGATATTTTGCAAATATATTGATCAATTTGTTACTGCCCGATACCACTTCATGGTAATCTCAGAGGTAACATTTGGTTAGGGACCTGATAAATAAGAGATTACCGTGAAGTGGTGATTTGGCAGTAATGAATTGATCAATATATTAGCAAAATATCTCTTTTTTTTTCAAATAATCCTTAGAAGTTATGCAATGTCATATTTTTCAATTTTTCCAATTCTTCATATCGCTAATTGTGTTTTTCATTTCTTTATGTATTATAGAGCAGTTATGCTTATTCATATTTCTCTTAATTTGATGTGCAGCTTTCACTTTATAAAGCTGGCGAGATGTAAGACCGTTTATGACTATGTTCAGTAAAGAGAAAGTTTTGGTTCAGAAGAATCTCGTCTGTGTGTGGTGTTTGAGGACACTGGGGCCTGCTGCAGTCGGCAGCTGTGAGACGGCCCCGAAGAAGCTAAAACCAGTCCTGGCCTTTGGCCTGGAAGTGGGTGTCCCGCACCACAGGTCCCAGCAACCCTTCCCCTGTAGTGGAATGGAGTGGAAAGTGCTGATCCAGGGCTGCGCAGCGGCCATACAGCAGTACCCGCTGCGACCACCCCCGCACCCCACCGTCCCTTCTACACAAGTATAGGAATTTACTTTATTTTTTTACCTATCAGATCCCAGAGCATAATAAGGGACATTAAATTTGCTGATAATTTTTTCAAATTGTGCCTGATGCGCTCATCTTTACCTTATACAGGTATTTTGGTGATAGACAACTACCGGTTATGATCCAGCACTGTCTTGATTAATCTGCCTGGTCCAGGTCCTGGATTTTGATAACATATTAATTCAGGTCATCGATTTCAGATCAGTGGGGTCCGACATCAGAGACCTCCAGTGGTCAGATGTTAGTAGGTCCCTGATAGCAGAATTCATTCAGTGTATGGAGCTGGAGCAGCACAGCTCCGCACATTGTGTAGTAGCCGTTCATATTCTGATGGTCAAGTAATCGGTTTTGCATGTGAATTTCGGATTGCAATTCTGCCACAAAGACTATACTTAAAGGGCTGGTTCACCAATATTTATTATTAGCCACATTGATATTATGTTGAGAAACAATGTTTCTCTCAAATACCTTGTGTTGCCAATAATGTCTGTGAGTTATTGTGCTCCACTCACCTCCTTCGTGTGACTCCCGGGGTCCGTGACCTCTGGGATCCGGGGATGTCACGTCAACTGAGGCCGGCCGCAGTCTCCGTTGGTGACTGGCCTGTGGGCGAAGTTTCACTGCTCAGCACAGCTCAGCGTCACAGCCCATCATCTCCCTGTCCTCTCCTCCTCCACAGCAGTGCCCTGCAAGCAGGAGACACAGACCAGTGATTCACGGAGACTGGAGCCGGCCGCGGTGATGTCACATGATCAGGAAGTTGACGTGACCTCACCTGATCTCAGAGGTCACGGAGCCGGGGGTCAGGTGATAGGGTGGAGCGGTCTGCAGTAGCGCCACTCACAGGCACTATTGGCAACACAAGGTATTTGAGAGAAATCTTGATTCTCAACATAATATCGATGTGGCCAATAATAAATATGGGTGATCAAATTATGTGAGCCTATCTGTCAATAACAAGTCAATCTCTTCAGATGGGATCCTACATTAACAGACTTACCATATTTTTTGGACTATAAAATGTACTTTTTTCCCTAAAATTTGATTATTAAAGACCGGATGTACCTGGCTAGCTGGTCGGGGGTGAGCGGTCTTGACAACGCAGCGGGGTAATAGACTTGTATGGGGCACCATTCACACGTTTCCTCTTTTTGGTGCTATTTTTTATATCAGTATACCGACTCGCAAGACATGAGGGACCTTTGGCGTTGGGTTGCGAGCTTGTGTATTTTGGCCAAAAAATTAACCACTACCTCATATATTTTTTTGCACATTATATTTTATACGCGATGCAGCCAGGCCCTTTAATACAGGCCTTGTAAACTGGGGTCTCTGTTCCTGGGTAGTGCACTTGTGACGCCCTGGCCTATCAGGTCGTCACAGGGTATTGTGCAATCTGCCCTTCTGCAAAGTATCCACCCTCCTTGGTTACGGGTCCTGGTCCTTTGGTGTTGCCAACAGCTGAGCCAATCAAAATCCTAGAGACACTTTACACTGTACCCACCAGACACACCATTGGGGGGCCTGAAGGGAATAGGGCCGCCCATATGGGGGGTTGGTAGGGGAAAGTGGAAAAAGTGAGAGTCGAGCAGAAGGTGTCGAGCAGAGCAGAGTGAAAGGAGAGGTGGAGGAGAGTGACCCTCGTGAGGAGAGGTCAGGGAGCAGGGCTCCTGTAGTTACTAGGTGGCAGACGTTGGTCTGGGCCTGGTAGGAGCTGGAACCCTGGTCGCAGGGGATTGTGTCAAGGGGCACGGACTGCCGAGGACAGCCGGTGGCCTTGAGCTATCACTGGGCAGGGGCCAGGGCACGATGGGGTACGTGGACCCTAGGCCGGGAAGTAGCTTCACGCGTCCTGGTAATTTACCCGACGGGGGGTGAAGACTTCAAGTGTCATCCCCAACCCGCTCCAAAATCGGGGTACTAGCACACCGATGGGATAGGACTTTCCCAATACAGTCCAAAGAAATCCTACGTGTGAACCCTGAGAGCAAGCTCACTCCATTAGCCATATGGGTGAGCGGGACCTGAAAAATTTCAGACTTGAGGGTCCAAAGAGAAACAGAGCTGCCAAGGAAAGTGCCACAGACTAACCGCAACACCAAGGACACAGACCCAAGCGTGCTCCCTCTAAGCTGCAGTGGTGCTCAGAACTCTGGTTTACAAGCTGTCGGTGTGGTTATTGCTGTACTGAGTGAGTATGTGACGCCCTGGCCAGCCAGGTAGTCACAGATAGGGCCCCACACTACACCGTTCCATAACAAGGTGTCAGCAGCCAAACATTTAAAACCCTAGTCAATCCCCCCAGTGCTTGATGGACACACCAGGGGGCGGAACCAGGCGGTTGGAAGATGCCCAACAAGGAGTCTCAGACAGCCTGGGGCTGGAAAGTTTAGTCTAGTCCTAAAGTTCAAGTCTAGAGGTCAGGATGAGAGGTGCGTGGGCTGGAGCTGTGTGCAGCCCCAGCACAGCAGTGACCCAAACTGAACCGGTGCCAGGGTAGGAGCCCTGGTACTGCTGGCTAGGAGGCAGACGGAGGCCTCTGTCTGCAGGAGCCGGGAAGACGGCTCGGTGGAACCAAGGTGGACCGGGACAGGATAGTGGCCCGCCGGTACCGACCCGGGGAACCGACCCGGAAACCGGAGCACAAAGGGGGGTACTCAGAAACTGTAGCTAGGTCCAGCAGCTACTGGGGGCTAGCTAATTAACTGATTGTGGCCAGGACTAGAGGTCCTGTCCCACCCAAAGTCCCAACTGAAGACAACAGCCCAACAAGGGCGATAGAAAGCTACCGCCACGACAGAGAGATCCCACGGGCCAGCATCTGCGGGCAAAGGGCTCCTAAGGCAACCACAAGCTGGGAGCGGACTCCTGAAGTTGCAAGCGCAGGTAGTCCACCATCACAAACAGGTGCAGGAGAAAGACAGAGCCCACCAGCCGGGTGGGGATCCAGACTGCAGCCGGCTGCGGGCACCGACCACCATCACCTTGATTTACCACAGACTCGTGTGTGTTTACTAATCGTGAGTACAACAGTGCCCTCCGACCGCCCTTCTCCCTGCACCGCCAACTACCCCCCAACGGGTCCCGGGGTCAACATCCCTGCCAACGGAGGGGTTAACAACTTGCTGTGCAACATTTCCTCCGGGTGCCCCGTAACTGCAGCAATGGTGTTCACATTCACCACATCCCGTGGGTGGCGTCACAAACTTAAAACATGGCTCCGGCCGTTCACCTACATCCCCGAACCGCCAATCCCCTTTTTGATCGACGTGACCGCAGGACCCACGGGTCCGGAGACCCTCGAGCCACCCACTGAAGGTCCAAATCCGAGCGGCTCGGCTGCTGAGCCCGTGGCGGCACACCTCGATTTCTGGCGTCACGAACAGGATACTTACCCATCCACTTACCTTGTGGAAGTGCGCCTTGAAGTGAAGTCAGCGGTGATCCGTTGTAAAGTTTTCAAAATCTGCCATCTTGCCGCCATCTTTTGGCGCGAAGATTCCCGCCAGAGTCTTCTTCCCCGCAAAAAGAGTGCGAAAGCTGAGGCCCCGCCCCCTGGGAACACGGCCGTAAAGGAAAGCCGGAAGTCGCAAAACGAAACTTACCGGCCGGCCAGAGGAGTGCCGCGAAAAGACCAAGGGGGAGAAGCAGGAAGATGTCCGCACCTAACCCCGACGGTGGAGCGGCGCCGGCTGCGAGAGCGGCGGCGCCTGCGGATGCGCTTGATGATGGGAATGTGGCGGCGGCCACTCCGGTCACACAAGCGGGAGAGGCCGTGGCTCCGTGGGTCACCCAGGTAATGCCAATCTCCTTGCCCTACGTGCCCGGTGCTGCCTGGCTACCCTAGTACGATGGGAAGCCTGATGCTTTGCAGGTGTTCCGGAAGAAAATATGCACGATCCTCGATTTATATGCCATGACCGGCAAGCAGCGTGCAGCGGTAGTGCTGGGGCAGCTGACCGGCGCCGCCGAGCAGGAGGTGGAGACCTGGGCAGACGCGGACCGGGCCTCGGTAACCGCCATTTTTTAAAAGCTCCAGATCGCATTTGAAACCCACAAAGAAGCAGAGTTGCGGATGCAATTTTATCACTGTCGGCAGCGGCCGAAGGACAGTATCCAAGACTATGCCTTGCGGCTGCAGACGGCCTTGCATACACTGAGGCAGGTGGACCCCATCAACGAGACTGACAGTAACAAAATGCTAGTAGAGCAGTTCCTGCAGAGACTGGGGTCCGCTGAAGATCGCAAACAACTGCGGCTGTGGTCTCTAGAGCACGCCGACCTGGACTTTGCAGTACTCAAAGAGCGGGCCATCAAAGCCCTACAGGCACCGGATGTTGGTGCCCCCGATCCACCATCCTGGCTGGCTGACACCGCTCCCGTCTCGGTAGTGCCCCCCTTGTTGGCCCTGCCAGCCCCTGCTGCAGCCACCGGAGCTCCGGAAGACCTGTCGTCGCAAGTCCGGTGCCTGAACGATGATGTCACCAGGATCCTCGCTGCCCTGCAGCTATCGACGAAAGTCAAGCCAGCGGAGAAGATACAGTTCGCCGACAGCCCGGAGGACATCCCCTGGATGCAGCGGAGGAGGAACGATTCTCGGTATGGACCGCCTGTTTGCTACAAATGTAATAAGACCAGCCACTACTCCAGACGGTGTCCGTTAAACGAGCAACCCCTGAGGCCAAGGGCCAATCCTCAGGAGTAGATCCTCAAGGCCCAGCTGATTGGCGGGATCAGTATGTTGGAGGTCGCCCCATCATCTTCCTGACGGTGGATGGTATCCCGACCGTGGCCCTTCTCGACACCGGATCGCAGGTAATGACTATGACTTACATGTTGTACCAACGGTATTGGTCTGATAGAGAACTTGCCCCTCCGGACGATAGTTTAACCATTATTGCAGCCAATGGACTCCCTATGACCCAGGTGGGGTTGAAGGAAGTGACTTTGACCATGGGGCGAACGGAGCTGAAACATCAGGGGATGATTGTAGTGCTGAATGATTCCAGTGATCGTAACCCAAAGGTGGTCCTTGGGACCAACGTGATTGAGAACTGCATGGGGGAGGTGTTGAGCCTGTTGCAATTGTTTGCCACTGCGGAAGGGGGTCAGCAGAGGGCTCTGCAACGTGAAATCCGGGCCCTCCTTCAGCGGTAGCAGGTGAACATGACAGATGGAGAAATTGGTGGCGTACGGGTGATGGACGCAGTGCTTTTGGTGGTACCGCCGTGGAGCAAGATGATGATTTGGTGTAGGGCAGCAGTAGGTCCCCAGGATTACCCGGCGATGATAGAGCCCTTGCCTTCGGAGCATTGGCCCACAGTAATGGCAGCCAGAGGGGTGATTGATGTCAAGAAGGGGAGAGTGGCTGTGAGAGTGATGAATTGTGGAGAGGAAGAGGTCAGGCTCCCCCGCTACGCCACCATAGCCAAATTATTCACTGTAGAGGCACATGCTATCCACGAAACAACCCCCACGACCACCACATCACTTTTGGGAAGCGACCCTCCACCCAAACAGTTAGAGGAGAGGTGCCGGGAATTGCATGTCGGCACCGAGTCCACACCCTTGCATCACAAGGAAGGGGTATACCGGGTAGTGCAGGAGTACAGGCAGGTTTTCAGCAAGCACCCGTTAGAATTTGGGAGAGTTAAAGGGGTTCAGCACCACATCCCCACGGGAACACATCCACCCATTAAAGAGAGGTACAGGCCAATCCCACCTGCACACTACCAGTGCGCCAAGGACATGTTGAGGAACATGAAGGAGGCAGGGGTCATCCGGGATAGTTATAGTCCCTGGGCAGCTCCGTTGGTGCTGGTGAAGAATAAGGATGGTACCATGAGAATGTGTGTGGATTACCGGAAGATTGACCAGATAACGCATAAAGATGCATACCCTGTCCCCCGCATTGAAGAGTGACGGGCTGCGCTGAAGACTGCTAATTATTTCTCTACCCTTGACCTTACTAGTGGCTACTGGCAGGTGGCGGTTGCAAAAGAAGACCGCAAGAAGACTGCATTTGCTACTACAATGGGACTCTGCGAGTTCAACAGTATGCCGTTTGGGCTGTGCAATGCCCCGGGGACCTTCCAGAGGCTCATGGAATGCTGTTTGGGACACCTCAACTTCGAGACTGTTCTGCTGTATTTAGACAACGTGATTGTGTATTCCAAGACATATGAAGCTCACCTGGAGCACCTGCTAGAAGTGTTCGCGGCCCTCTCCACGTACAGAATGAAATTTAAGCCCTCTAAGTGCCACCTGTTGAAACCCAAAGTGCAGTACCTCGGGCATGTGGTGAGTGCGGAAGGCGTGGCCCCGGATCCCGAATAGATTACCATTATCCAGAGCTGGCCGCAGCCGACCACCGTGAAGGAGGTGAGACAGTTCCTGGGCCTGGTGGGCTACTACCGTCGCTTTATCAAGGGATACACGAAGATGGCCGCGCCCATGCAAGACCTCCTGGGACAGACCAAGAATGGTAGGACTCCTGGCCCCCCGTTTGTCTGGGGTGAGAAGCATGAGGAGTCCTTCCAGCAGCTGAAGTCGGCCCTGACAGGAGAGGAAATCTTGGCTTACCCTGACTATGGCCTTCCGTTCATTCTTTATACTGATGCCAGCAATGTGGGCCTAGGTGCGGTCCTGTCCCAGGTACAAGATGGAAGGGAGAAGGTGATCGCCTACGCCAACAGGAAGCTCCGACCGACGGAGAGGAATCCCGAGAATTATAGCTCCTTCAAGCTGGAGTTCTTGACCCTCGTTTGGGCAATAACAAAAAGGTTTAAACATTACCTAGCGGCGGCGAGGTTCACTGCTTACTCGGACAACAACCCATTGACACATTTGGACACGGCCAAGCTGGGTGCCCTGGAGCAGCAGTGGATGTCTCAACTATCCAACTACAACTTCACCATCAAATACAGGGCTGGCCGTAAGAACACCAACGCGGATGCACTGTCTTGAATGCAACAGTTGCCCGATGAAGGAATAGAGGAAGACGGTCTGGAGGAGATTGAGCTACCCAAATTCCATCATCCAAAGGACGAGAAACCCTGTGTTGGCCAACAGCAGGCGAACCTTGACCCGATGCACAGCCAGGGGTGGCAAGAAGCCCAGGACCAGGAGCCCGCAATTCAGCTGGTCAAAATGATGATTGCCCAAGGCTCTTCCAGGCTGGACCCTACAGCCCCCTCTGAAGCTCAGCGGTTGTGGAAAGAGAGAGACCGCCTCTACCTGCATCAAGGGAAGCTTATAGGGGGTTAGTCAACCCGATGACACACGAAAAGTCCGATAGCTGGTGGTGCCCCAGGCCTGTGTGCCCAAGGTCCTGCAGGCCTACCATGACGGCGCAGGACACTTCGGCTGGAAGAAGCTAGAGATGCTGCTGAGGGAGCGCTTCTACTGGAGTGGGATGCGGGAGTCCGTAGAAGCCTGGTGCCGAGAGTGTGGTCCCTGTGCGCTGAAAAGACGGGACGAAACCAGTCAGAAGGAAACGCTGCAGCTGATTGTCAACCACCAGCCGTTGGAGTTGGTCGCTCTGAACATGTCAAGCTCACGCCCAGTCGGAGCGGGTACACCTACGCCTTGACCATTGTAGACCACTACTCAAGATTCATGGTGGTTGTCCCCGTCAAAGATTTAACATGCTGCACTGCAGCCAGGGCCTTCCAGGCCTACTTTTGCCGGCCGCATGGCTACCCAGAGAAGGTGCTCACAGATCAGGGTCTAGCCTTTGAAGCAGAGGTGTTTCAAGAGTTCTGTCACTTTTACGGGTGCAAGAAGATCCGGACCACAGCCTACCATGCCCAAATGAATGGGATGTGTGAGAAGATGAACCATCTGGTCCTTAATCTCCTCAAGACACTACCTTTGGAAATGCGGAATTTGTGGCCTGAGAAGCTGCCCGACTTGGTGGACATGTACAATAACATCCCCTGAAGCTCCACCAAGTGCACACCTACGTACCTGATGAGAGCTCGGCTGGGGCGGCTGCCAGTGGACCTAGAAATGGACGTAGAGGTACCTGAAGCTCTTTCCCACACTGCCAATTGGGATGCCAAGCGACAGGCGCAGTACCGACAGATCCAAGAGTATGTGGAAAGGAATCTGCGTCAAAGCCGGGAGAGGTAAGAACAGCGCTTCAACAAGCGGGCTCAGGCTGCCCCTTTCGGACCTGGATATGTGGTGCTGAAGCGTAAAAGGAGGACGCACAAGCTCGACGATCAATGGGAAAGGACCCCCTACGTCATACCGCCTACCGGATGGGAAAATGAGAAGACATATCTGATTAGTCGCGACCAGGGGAAGACCACAGCCACCCTTTCCAGGGACCACCTGAAGAGATGCCCAGGTCCCCTGAAGCTGACAAACGAGGTCCCCGTTCCCACGCCGAGCGTGGAAAAGAAGAAAGAGGTGATCGATACATTGATGGGTGACTTTCTAGCTGACTGGCCTATGCAGAATGGCGCGGTGATTGTTTTCGTGATAATGTTCCCACAACCCGTGGAAGAAATGGAGCCAGAGGTGTCTGTCAGCGAGCCACTCGAGCAAGCGCCCAGGGATGCACCTATACCACGCCCCCGCAGGTCTCTGCCCGCCATACCTGACGATCGGGAAGAGGGACCTGTCGTCCCCTCTGCCCCATTGCCCCCACCTGAGAGTATTGGGCCCAGGAGGTCCACACACCCTAATCTAGGTCAGCCCCCGCTTAAATACAGGGAGACCGCAATCTAGGGGTGTTGCATGTTGACTGTGTACATATGCGTGAATGAATGCCAATTAACCGAGATTCTCACCTGATTAAGAAGAAGACTGCTGAATAGGTAGTGGTTCCCAGCTACCTTCCTCCTGCCCCCATTGGGACCTTGTTGATTCCTGTTGTTTACCCCCATTTATACAAAAAGAGAAGGCCGAGAACTTGCAGGCCAACCCCAAAAACTATTGGGCTTTGTAAATACTCCCTGACCACCCTTTTTCATTGTCCTGCAGTCTCCGGAGAGGCTGGTTGGAGGAAGGGCCTGCGGGAAATTGAAGGCCGAGGTCTTGTCACCATTGAGACTGGTGACTTACCTCCAGGCCAGAGGTCCCCTGGACGTGGGGCCTCTGAGAGAGACTGCCGGGTAAGGAACTTATTACCCGGCCCGTGTGGGCAACACCCGGACCCGAACCCGTTTCCTGGACTGGGAAAAAGGGGTGCTGACCTGGTTTTTAGAGGCAGCATCAGGGCTAGGTTTGCTTGGGTGGGCAAAATGGAAAGGGTTCCGGTCCCGTCCCGTTCCCGGTTAATAAAAATGTTTTTCATATTGCAACGTTCAAGCAACCAGCCTCCCGCAAGGGAAGAAATCTAAAATATGCTTGATTGTACAAATGTTATTATGCTTGTAAATATGTTCTTATCTTTTTGAGTTAAAGCAAAAATAAACCGGTGGTGGTTGAACAGCCCGCGGACGGTCTGTGGTTAACCAAGAGGGAGTGTGACGCTCTGGCCAGCCAGGTAGTCACAGATAGGGCACCGCACTACACCGTTCCCTAACAAGGTGTCACAGCCAAACATTTAAAACCCTAGTCACCCCCCCAATGCTTGATGGACACACCAGGGGGCGGAACCAGGTGGTTGAAAGACGCCCACCAAGGAGTCTCAGACAGGCTGGGGTGGGAAAGTTTAGTCTAGTCCTAAAGTTCAAGTCTAGAGGTCAGGATGAGAGGTGCGTGGGCTGGAACTGTGTGCAGCCCCAGCACAGGAGTGACCCAAACTGAACCAGTGCCAGGGTAGGAGCCCTGGTACTGCTAGCTAGGAGGCAGACGGAGGCCTCTGTCTGCAGGAGCTGGAAAGACGGCTCGGTGGAACCGAGGTGGATTGGGACAGGGTAGTGGCCCGCCGGTACCGACTCGGGGAACCGACCCAGAAACCGGAGCACACAGGGGGGTACGCAGACCCTGAAGCTAGGTCCAGAAGCGACTGGAACTGGTTAATTAACTGATTGAGGCCAGGACTAGAGGTCCTGTCCCACCCAAAGTCCCGATTGAAGGCAAAAGACCACCGAGGGCGAGAACAGGTCACTGCTAGGGCTCAGAGATCCCACAGGCCAACATTTGCGGGCAAGGGCTCCTTAGGCCACATCCAGCTGGGAGCGGACTCCTGAAGTTGCAAGCACAGGCAGTCCACCATCACACAAAAGTGCAGGAGAAAGACAGAGACCACCAGCCGGGTGGGGGACCAGAACGCAGCCGGCTGCGGGCACCGACCACCATCACCTTGGTTTACCAGAGACTCGTGTGTTTCCTTCACTAGGGAGTACACCAGTACCCTGCGGTCGCCCATCTCCCTGCACCAGCGAATCACCCAACGGCTCCCGGGGCCACCATCCCTGCCCACGGAGGGGTTAACAACTTGCTGCACAACATCTCCCCCGGGTGCCCCATAACTGCAGCGGTGGTGTCCAAACTCACCACATACCGTGGGTGGCGTCACGAACCTAGTACGGCCCAGCCCGTACATATACATCCTATATCCACCATCCCCAAACCCTATTCATTCGGAGTGTCCGTGGGATCCCCCGGGTCCGGAGACCCTTGAGCCACCCACCGGCCCAGACCCAAGCAGTGGCAGGCTGCCGGCACGGGGGCGGCACACCCTGAAACTTGGCGCTGCGAACAGGGCACTTACCCATCCACTTACCTTATGGAAGTGCGCCTTGTATTGAAGTCAACGGTGATCCGTTGCAAAATTTCCAGAAACCACCATCTTGCTGCCATATTTTGTCACGAAGATTCCCGCCCAAAGTCTCCTTCCGTGAGAAAAGGGCGCAAAATCCGAAGCCCCGCCCCCTGGGAACACGGCCGAAAAGCAAGGCCAGAAGTCGAAAAATGAAACTTACCGGCCTGAGAAGTGCCAGGAAAAGACCAAGGGGGGGCAGGTGAAGATTCTGTGATATGTGACCGAGCAGATAAAGGGAAGGGACTCCAGGACCCTTCCACCCTTCTGGTTCCTGGACCTCGTGAGAGCAACATGGCCGCCCCGTCCAACAAGCCCGGAGTGCAAGAGCTCATGCCCGGAACAGCGGCATGGGTAGAAGCACAGACCGCACGGATGTGTCGCCGGATCCAGGCGCAGGCGCGCTTTATGCTGGAGCGGTGGACGGCCGAGATGGAGGAGCTGGCTGCGGCCGTGCGGGCATGTGAAGTGGAGGCAATCTTAGAGGAGCGGGTAAGCGACCCATGCCCTTATGTCCCCCAGGGACCGGCCGATCAGGCTGAGGGACCCTGTCTGCCCCTGCCCTCCATACTGCCTCCCTAGCCGCCCGTAGTGATTGCTGCTGACGCCCCGCTCGGTCCGCTGCCACCAACACCAGCAGCAGAGTCCGCCCCACTGCCCCGCGAGGACCAGCCCAAAGAAGCCGCCAGCAGTCAGCCCATCACCGCCCCGGCATCGACCCCGGTTCCACATACCACCAGCATCCGGAAAGTGCCCCGTTTTGCTCTGGACCCACCACCGATCCCGGAGGAGGCTGCGCCCGAGACGACAGAGGCATCGGCGGTCCGCCCAGCCATGGCAGAGGCGGTCCCTGACTGGAAGCCGGCGCGACAAGAAATGCTGGCCGCTCCCAAACTCCCGGCTGAGGTGCAGCTGTGACGCCCTGGCAAAACCAGGGTGTCACAGAGCCTGCAGAAATCCAGCAAAGTGCAG
Organism: Anomaloglossus baeobatrachus; assembly: GCF_048569485.1. Lineage (NCBI taxonomy): Eukaryota > Metazoa > Chordata > Amphibia > Anura > Aromobatidae > Anomaloglossus > Anomaloglossus baeobatrachus. The sequence goes on from NC_134358.1 coordinate 50,283,542, forward strand.
GCCATTCTCCTCCTTGGTAACCTGATCCCACACCAGTGCAGCAGGACAGACACACACCCCCAGTTAGGATCTAAACTGAGCTAAAGGGGAGAGGCTGGAGCAGAGTGTGTGAGGAGTGTGAGGAGAGCAGACCGGGAGAGGATAGCTCCTGGCTGCTGTAAGGAAGGGAAGTGTGAGGAAGGGGCCCAAGGTGACCGGGGCAGGGTCGTGGCACGCCGGTACCAAGGGAAGACCCGGATCACTGCAGGGGAGTGGGCTCCCCATTCCCGACTGAGGAAGGATAAAGAGGCGTCTGGCTGCAGGGCAAGAACCGGATCCTGCTGTACTGTGTGTGGGATCCAAACACCATCCATACCGAAGGCTGCGGACACCGGCAATTCCTAGTTTACCAGTGACTCTGTGTGAAATACTTGTGAGTAAACCCGTGCTCTCGGGTACAGCACCGCAACACTGCGCCCTGCATCCCGGCCCTCACCCCAACCGGGCCCCGGGACACACCGCCCCTGCCCACGGAGGGGTTAACATCCAAAGCTGCGCCCCAACACCGCTCCCGGGAGTCCCGGACCTTTACCGCAGCGGTGGTGTCCACCATCACCACAACCCATGGGTGGCGTCACGGACAATATCCCCTTTTACAATATCCCCTTTTTACAGTAGAGCCTGGGATCACAGACCGGGTCACGCCACCGTGATACTTACTGAAGTGACCCTTGGCCCGGATCTGAGTACCCCTATCCCTGGGCGGCACACAGCGGAAATGTGCCTGCGGGGCAGCCGTACGAGCCACGTCACAGCGAGGCCCTCCACTGCCGAAGGTGCTCCATATTGGGAGCGGCAGCAGCGCCAGCTGGGCCGAGAAATTGCGGCCCGTGAAAAAAGAAAAGCGGAAGTCCTATCCCGAACCATCCAGGAGAAGGACAATCTTAGGAACGCCACCTACCGGGTGAGGGGCCCCACACATGAAGGCCAGGTCCGGCACTTTAACCCCCGAAGAGGATGGGGTTTCATCTTTGAGCCGAGCATGGAGGCCGAAATATTTGTGTCCCAGAGGGATGTATACCCACACCTGCCCGTCGGCTATCCCGACCAGGACCTGGAGCCTGGAGAGCTGGTGACCTACACACGGCACTGCGGCGAGAGGGAGTGGTTTGCCCTGGATGTAAGAAGAAGGGTGACCATGGGAGCCCAGCTACACGTCCGCCCCTCTCCGCCATCCTCTGGTCCTAAGTTTGATTCAGAATGTTAGAGGTAGTGGTTACCGGCTACCTTTCTGCAAGTCCCCGTTGGGACCCTGTTGATGTTCCCGTTTTAGTTACACTTAAAACTTACCCTAGATCCACCACCCCCAAACCCTATTCATTCGGAGTGTCCGCGGCATTCCTCGTGTCCGGAGACCCTCAAACCACCCACCGGAAGGCCCGGACCCGAGCAGCGGCAGGCTGTGGGCATGGGGGCGGCACACATGAATTCTTAAAGGTGTTGTCCACTACTCAGACAACCCTTCTCAACCCTATATGTGCGCCATTACAATAATAACACTTATACTCACCCCTAAATGCCAGGGCCATTCCAGTAAAGTCTCAGGACTCGCGATGGGATAAGTAGGTTATCACGACACTCAGATGCATGAAATATGGCATTTATTGAAACAAAAGCTGCAGTATATCTGTATAGGTAATGAGGCCAACGTTTCGGTACACAAACCTTGTTCACGGCCTAGAATATAGAAAGAATGAATATAACAAAATGTATAATAAACAAATTCCAGATATACATTTCTACTGAAAAGTTTACACACCCTGGCAGATTTTTTGCTTTCTTGGCTTTTTTTCAGAGAATATGAATGATAACACAATCTTTTTCTTCCACTCATGGTTAGTGGTCGGGTGAAGCCATTTATTGTCAAACTACTATGTTTCTTTTTTAAAATCATAATGACAACCAAAAACATTCAAGTGACACTGGTCAAAAGTTCACATATCCCAGTTCTTAATACAGTGTATTGCCCCCTCTAACATCAATGACAGCTTGAAGTCTTTTGTGGTAGTTGTGGATGAGGTTCTTTATTTTCTCAGATGGTAAAGCTGCCCATTCTTCTTGGCAAAAAGCCTCCAGTTCCTGTAAATTCCTGGGCTTTCGTGCATGAACTGCACACTTCAGTTCTCTCCAGAGTGGCTCACTAATATTGAGGTCAGGAGACTGAGATGGCCACTCCAGAACTTTCACTTTGTTCTCCTGTAGCCAATGACAGGTCGACTTGGCCTTGTGTTTTGGATCATTGTCATGTTGCAAATGTGGCGCCCCTGACCTGGTCAGGCACCACTGAGTATTGCACCCATGCTGGGAGCAGTACAATACAGGTAATCCAGAAGGCTGACCGAGGTGTGATTACACAGGCGCATAGTAATCAGGTCTCCCACATGGACCTTTGAGTGGACCCCTGGGGAATCCAGGAGGGGGCGAGGCCTTCATCTCCACTCAAGGGGTGTGGTAGAGAGCCTGGTTGCTATGTTGCTTAGGCAGGCACAGTGGGGAGGAAGTAGTGGGCCAGTCTGAAGTGGAGTTCAGGGAGAGCAGACGCAAAGAGGAGACCTGAGGCTGCGACTAGTCAGACAACGTACATGCAGTGACTATCGACGGGGGAAATCACCTGGTAGTGCCACCCGAAATTCACCCAAGGCGAGAGAGAGCAAAGGGGTGGCTGAGTACGGGGACTGCCATGGAGGTACCAGGTCCGTAAGGGTAACAGTTCCCAGTGCAGAGATTCATTCAGTTTTCCCTGCCACACCTGCCGGAGGGGGCATTTCAGACCCTCACCATAACACAAGAGTCCGCAGCCACGTAGCAAAGAGAGGGCCCATAGCTCACAGGAGGCAAGCAGCCGGAGTGACCTGGTCCAGGCTACAAGCAAACGGGCCGAAAAGAGGGGAGAGTAAGCAGCAGCAACTTCCCTGGGCGACCCCAGCAGGAATACAAGTCGGGGTCACCCCAAAGACACCAGGGCTAGGAAGGCGAGTCGGTAGTCACCCTCAACAGTCAGCCTGAAGGAGCCTGGTTTCCTCTGGTTAATCCTAGCTACGCCCGGGGACTCACCCTGCCATCAATTGTGAGTAAAAACCCTGAAAGACTGTTTGGACTGTGCCTGAGTCATTCTGCGACTTGTGGTTCCACACACTTACACAGGGCCATGGGGCCTGCCTCACTCTCGGGAAGCCACTACATCTAGCTGCATTCAACATCAGCCCTAGGGGTCCCCTAATCTGCAGTGGCGGTCACCCTGACCGCAATACCGAGAGTGGCGTCACGAATCCTAAGAAGACAACTTACCTGTGACCAGACTGTTCCTCCACGTGGAGTCCCTGAAGGTAATGCACCACAACATAACACCCGTGGGGCTTCACACAATGTCCTAGTACGTCGCATGTGCAGCTTCCAGGCTGATAAGTGCAAATTTGCCTCCAGCATTTGCTGATAACCTGCTGCATTTATCTTTCCTTCAGCTTTGATCACGTTTCCTATGTGTAATTACTCTATATAATATATAATAAACACGTGAAATAGATCCGTGTGTAATGACTCTATATAATATATAGGAATAGATCCCTCTGTGTGTAATGATTCTATATAATATATAGGAATACATCCCTCTGTGTATAATGACTCTATATAATAGATGTGTTTCCCTTTTTGTATTGAATTACTGAGATAAATTAGCTTTTTGATGATATTCTAATTTATTGAGATGCACTTATATATATATATCATGACCTTGGTAGGTTAAGATACTGTGTAATCGGCTATAGTTACCACAGCAGGATATAGGGACAAATTTCTATGATGTGGTACAGTCTATAATTTTATTAATCACGTGTATGTTCACAATTTTCTAGGATTTTAGGAATTAAAAGGTATATTTTAATTATCACATTTTTTGCTTTTGTGTGCCTTGTAAAGGGACAGGAAGTAAGAGAGAAAGTGTTGGTGATTACGCTGTATTGTGACATCATTACTTTCCATATATGGAAGCACACAGTGATGTCACACAGGTGAGTGATGTCACAATGGAGTGCAGCCTATTAACATTCCGTCACATCTCACTGGATCAGACTTCTGCATTTTCTTAACATCATTGACTGTAGAATCTTCTATATTTGGAGGTAAGTCTGTGTGCTAAAACTTGTACAAAAAATGTGTAATCTCCAGCAACCAAATTCCTTAAAACCTTGAATTTATTTAGAAAAATATAAAATCACAGCATTCAATGCGCAGAATAAGCCCCGTCGGGCACCTGGTCAGCAGACATGTTTTGGACTCCCTTGCTCTTAAGCAGGCTTTACACACAGCGACATCGCTGGCGATGTCGCTGGTGAAAGGACCCGCCCCCTTCGGTTGTGTGTCACAGACAAATCGCTGCTCGTGGTGCACAACATTGCTTACACCCGTCACACGTACTTACCTGCCTAGCGACGTCGCTGTGTCCAGCGAACAGCCTCCTTTCTAAGGGGGCGGTTCGTGCGGCATCACAGCGGCGTCACTAAGCGGCCTCCCAATTGAAGCGGAGTGGCGAAGATGAGCGGGCCGAACATCCCGCCCACCTCCTTCCTTCCTCATTGCCGGCGGCGGCAGGGACGGTGATGTTTCTCGTTCCTGCGGTGTCACACGTAGCGATTTGTGCTGCCACAGGAACAACGAACATCCTACATCCTGCAACAGCAACTATAATCGGGATTAGAACGACTCGTCAACGATTAGGTGAGTAATTTTGATCGTGTAATGGTCGTTCGTGCGTTTCACACGCAACAACGTCGCTAACGTGGCCGGATGTGCGTCACGAATTCCGTGACCTCAACGGCATCTCGTTAGCGATGTCGTTGCGTGTGAAGTCCGCTTTAGTCTTTGCCTAGTCGATAACACCTGCTTACATCCTTTAATCTACTCCCTCACCTTCCGCCAAAGGTAGGGGTTAATTGGTATAATATGTTACATCAAAAAACTGCATTGTTATATTTTGAACTGTTTACATAGGACATATTAGCTGAAATTCAAATCACAATGATTATAATACATTACATGAAAAAAACATTGCCATATATGGAAGCACACAGTGATGTCACACAGGTGAGTGATGTCACACAGGTGAGTGATGTCACAATGGAGTGCAGCCTATTAACATTCCGTACTTTCTCACTGGATCAGACTTGGTATTTGTTTGTCTCCTGACAGCACGTACTTAGATCTTTTGCTTGTGGATTAGCGATTTACTTGTGTATTACTTGTGAATTAGCAGTTTACTTGTGGATTATTTGTGAATTAGCAGTTTACCTGCGGATTACTTGTGAATTTGCAGATTATTTCTGCATTTTTTTAACATCATTGACTGTAGAATCTTCTATATTTGGAGGTAAGTCTAATTTGGGCTGTTTTGTATAAAACTAGAAGTTTTTATCCTATTACTATTTTATCATGTATTCTAATGTATGGGAAGCCGCCATTGCCCCTAGAGATGAGTAACTCGTCCTGCACAAATCCTGGCACAATACAACAGATAAATCGTTTTCATGAATTTTGCTTCTTAATTACAATTCATGACACAAATCCGGTCCTCAATGATCCGATATTAAAGTAGAAATCCAGGGTAGCAAATATCAATGTCAGGTTTAGGGGAGAATTAGACACCATTTTATTTTATTTTCTGTAAGATCCGGCCCGCTGGGTCTGCTTTTCATTAATTTTTGGTCAGAATGTTCATTTTTACCGTCCATGTATCATCAAATTTTCTCAAATGGAAAAAAAAAAATTAATGAAGGTTTCCGAAGCTTCTTCAGGTGTCCAGTCAGCGAAACACTGACAGCACCCAGATGTGAGGAGGATGGCGGCACGTGTGGTCACTGAGCCATTCTCTGAATGGGTGAGCTTTGTCCATGAAACAGACCAGAATAAGACACGTCTTTGTGTGTTTTCTGCCAACCATCAGTAATTATAAAAAACTAGAAGGTGGCCCGATTCTACGCATCGGGTATTCTAGAATTTACGTATTGTGTAGTTCATGTATGATTTTTGTTATATATATATATATATATATATATATATAGATGTTGTTGTGTGTAGTTACCAAGTGTTTGTGTAGGGCGCTGTACATGTTCTGGGTGTTGTCTGGGTGTGGCGGGGGGTGAGAGCGGTGTTGTATGTGTGTTGCGTGTGTTGCGTTGTTTGTGGAGCGCTGTGTCTGTAGCGTTGTGTGTGTGTGTGTTGCGCGGTTTGTGTGGGTGTGGTGTGTTTTGGGGGGAGGTATGTTTTGTGCAATGTGTGTGTTGTGCGGTATGTGCGTATATTTATGTATGCCACGGTGTTTGTGTGTTGGGTGTTGTGTGTGTGCGGCGTTGTCTGTGTGTGGGGGTGTCTGTGTATGGCGGTGTTTGTGGTTCCCAGTGTGTGTGTGTGGTGTGTTGGGGGGAGGTGTGCACCTCCCATCGTGCTCCATCCCCCATGCTGCGCACCCCCCATCGTGCCCCATGCTGCGCACCCCCCATCATGCTCCATCCCCCATGCTGCCCACCCCCCATCGTGCTCCATCCCCTATGCTGCGCATTCCCCATCGTGCTCCATCCCCGATGCTGCGCACCCCCCATCATGCACCATCCCCCATGCTGCGCACTCCCCATCGTGCTCCATCCCCCATGCTGCCCACCCCCCATCATGCTCCATCCCCCATGCTGCGCACTCCCCATCGTGCTCCATCCTCCATGCTGCGCACTCCCCATCGTGCTCCATCCCCCATGCTGCGCACCCCCCATCGTGCTACATCCCCCATGCTGCGCACCCCATCGTGCTCCATCCCCCATGCTATAATAGTTCTCCTATTATACTCAGAGAGGAGTATAATAGGAGGAATATAATAGGAGGAGTAGTCCTGGGGGGAGAGGAGTATAATGCCGGCTCCTTGCACATGTGTACCGGGAGCCGGTGTACACTGGTAACTATGATACACATCGGGTAACTAAGGGACCTTAGTTACCCGATGTGTATAATGGTTACCATCGTTCACCGCTCCGTCAAGATCCCAGCATCGCAAGGTTATGTCTGGCGCTGCTGGGATCGTGACGGAGCCGGTGTACACTGGTAACTATGATACACATCGGGTAACTAAGGGACCTTAGTTACCCGATGTGTATAATGGTTACCAGCGTTCACCGGCTCCGTCAAGATCCCAGCATCGCAAGGTTATGTCTGGCGCTGCTGGGATCGTGACGGAGCCGGTGTACACTGGTAACTATGATACACATCGGGTAATTAAGGGACCTTAGTTACCCGATGTGTATAATGGTTACCAGCGTTCACCGGCTCCGTCACGATCCCAGCAGCGCAAGGTTATGTCTGGCGATGCGTGCGGAGGGCCGGAGCGAGTGTCCAATCCATGCGAAGGGCGGGGCCAGGCCGAGGCGAGAGACCAATCCGTGGGGGGGGCGGAACCGAGGCGAGGCGAGCTGCCAATCCGTGCGGGGGGCGGGGCCATGGCGAGCCCAGTGGCCAATCAGCTTTGTGTCACCGTAAGAACACAATTTTGGAGCAAGACAGACAGACAGACAGAATAAGGCAATTATATATATAGATAGGAGTCACTGTATTTAGCTGAGTAATATCATATGTATGGCATAAGTGATGAGCAGATGACATCCCTCACTAATGGCTGCTGGAGGGGGGGCACACAGCGGTATTCATACAGCAGCTTCACCATAAGTTTAATGTGCGTCCAACTAAAGTGGAGGTGGAGAATTTGCAAAAAGTGCATCCAGCTATTCATAGGGGGGACAGGGGGGACACTAATGAGCAAAGGTATATCCAGCTATTTACAGGGGGGACACTAATGGGCAACATGTAAATCCAGCTTTTTACAAGGGGTGGGGATAATGAGCAAAGGTATATCCAGCTATTTTATATATGTATGTGAACCCTCTGCAAATGTACCACACTCTGAAATTAAAGAGGCGCCATGTATTATGGCAATATGTGCAACATTAAAACACTTGGCACCATGTAAGGCACATGTCTCCATGTATTGTGGCTCCATGCAATATGTCTCCATGTATTACGTCTCCATATATTACAGTGCCTACAAGTAGTATTCAACCCCCTGCAGATTTAGCAGGTTTACACATTCGGAATTAACTTGGCATTGTGACATTTGGACTGTAGATCAGCCTGGAAGTGTGAAATGCACTGCAGCAAAAAAGAATGTTATTTCTTTTATTTTTTTATTTTTTTTTAAATTGTGAAAAGTTTATTCAGAGGGTCACTTATTATTCAACCCCTCAAACCACAAGAATTCTGTTTGGTTCCCCTAAAGTATTAAGAAGTATTTCAGGCACAAAGAACAATGAGCTTCACATGTTTGGATTATCTATTTTTCCAGCCTTTTCTGACTAATTAAGACCCTCCCCAAACTTGTGAACAGCACTCATACTTGGTCAACATGGGAAAGACAAAGGAGCATTCCAAGGCCATCAGAGACAAGATCGTGGAGGGTCACAAGGCTGGCAAGGGGTACAAAACCCTTTCCAAGGAGTTGGGCCTACCTGTCTCCGCTGTTGGGAGCATCATCCGGAAGTGGAAGGCTTATGGAACTACTGTTAGCCTTCCACGGCCTGGACAGCCTTTGAAAGTTTCCACCCGTGCCGAGGCCAGGCTTGTCCGAAGAGTCAAGGCTAACCCAAGGACAACAAGGAAGGAGCTCCGGGAAGATCTCATGGCAGTGGGGACATTGGTTTCAGTCAATACCATAAGTAACGTACTCCACCGCAATGGTCTCCGTTCCAGACGAGCCCGTAAGGTACCTTTACTTTCAAAGCGTCATGTCAAGGCTCGTCTACAGTTAGTTTGCTCATGATCATTTGGAGGACTCTGAGACAAACTGGTTCAAGGTTCTCTGGTCTGATGAGACCAAGATCGAGATCTTTGGTGCCAACCACACACGTGACGTTTGGAGACTGGATGGCACTGTATACGACCCCAAGAATACCATCCCTACAGTCAAGCATGGTGGTGGCAGCATCATGCTGTGGGGCTGTTTCTCAGCCAAGGGGCCTGGCCATCTTGTCCGCATCCGTGGGAAGATGGATAGCACGGCCTACCTGGAGATTTTGGCCAAGAACCTCCGCACCTCCATCATGGATCTTAAGATGGGTCGTCATTTCATCTTCCAACAAGACAACGACCCAAAGCACACAGCCAAGAAAACCAAGGCCTGGTTCCAGAGGGAAAAAATCAAGGTGTTACAGTGGCCTAGTCAGTCTCCTGACCTTAACCTAATTGAAAACTTGTGGAAGGAGCTCAAGATTTAAGTCCACATGAGACACCCAGAGAACCTAGATAACTTGGAGAAGATCTGCATGGAGGAGTGGGCCAAGATAACTCCAGAGACCTGTGCCGGCCTGATCAGGTCTTATAAAAGACGATTATCAGCTGAAATTGCAAACAAGGGTTATTCCACAAAATATTAAACCTAGGGGTTGAATAATAATTGACCCACACTTTTAACTTCAAAATGTATTAAAATTTAACTGAGCAACATAACTTGTTGGTTTGTAAGATTTATGCATCTGTTAATAAATCCTGCTTTTGTTTGAAGTTTGCAGGCTCTAACTTATTTGCATCTTATCAAACCTGCTAAATCTGCAGGGGGTTGAATACTACTTGTAGGCACTGTATGTCTCCATGTAATATGGTTCCATGTATTATGGCTCCATGTATTACGGCTCCATGTATTATGGCTCCATGTATTACGGCTCCATGTATTATGGCTCTATGTATTATGGCTCCATGTATTATGGCTCCATGTATTACGGCTCCATGTATTACGGCTCCATGTATTATGGATCTATGTATTATGGCTCCATGTATTATGGTTCCAAGTATTATGCCTCCATGTATTATGGCTCCATGTATTACGGCTCCATGTATTATGGCACCCAAGAATTATGGCTCCATATATTATGGCTCCATGTATTACGGCTCCATGTATTACGGCTCCATGTATTACGGCTCCATGTATTATGGCTCTATGTATTGCTCCAAGTATTATGACTCCATGTATTACGGCTCCATGTATTACGGCTCCATGTATTATGGCACCCAAGTATTATGGCTCCATGTATTACGGCTCCATGTATTACGGCTCCAAGTATTATGGCTCCATGTTTTATGGCTCCAAGTATTATGTCTCCATGTATTATGGCTCCAAGGATTATGGCTCCATGTATTGGCTCCAAGTATTATGTCTCCAAGTATTATGACTCCATGTATTATGGCTCCAAGTATTAGGACTCCATGTATTATGGCTCCAAGTATTATGGCTCCAAGTATTATGGCTCCAAGTATTATGGCTTTATGGCTCCATGTATTATGGCTCCATGTATTATGGCTCCATGTATTATGGCTCCATGTATAATATCTCCATGTATTATGGCATTAATATTTTTTTTGTCTTTTTCAGATTTAATCCTGATTTTTCCTGGTTGAGGATCACCTCCCAGAGGGGAAGTCAGTGGACGCCCTGCACCAGCTGAGAAGAGACCTCCAGCGTGTACGGGATCGGAGCAGAACACCAGACATCTTTCCAGTGAGTAGAATGGCCGAGGCGCGGGCTCCTGGGTCCTTTTCTTCCTTCCATCTAACGACTATCAATATCATATTATATTATAGGTTGGAATAAACACTCCACTGTGTGACCGGTGTCACAGTTCTGTTTGTATTGGAGCATTCACCAGCATTCACTATTAGTGTGAGTATTCTGAGTGTAATATAATAACACGTCCTGTATAAAAATACAAGAATAAAATCTGACTGATCCATCGTTCATTATAACATTATTAATCTATTACAGAGCTGAAATCGTGACCAGAAGAAGATCCTTTCTGTTACTGAGATACGAGCTAAATCCTCTAGTATTACTATTGAGAACAGATTACTGGGATCAACTAGAAGAGTAAAGTAGGAAAAGGGTAACTAGACTTTTATGTGACATTTAGGAATAAGTTGTACTGTGTGTATGATGTGAGGAGCGGCGCTATTTCTGCCCATTACATGGTATTTTGCGTCATTTTCCAGTTTTCTCCCTACAGGCACTATGTGTAATTTGCCGTTGGCTTTGATCCAGTGTCTCCCATACAATAAGTATTTTCAGCTCTTTCCTTAGTCAGCACAGAGGCATGGAGGAGATTATACAGCAGTACTGAGCATTGTAGCTGTGACTGCAGCTCTGGTATAAGCGAATACACCTGCTAGAAACCTGCAGGACCATGTTTCTGTGCTTACTCCGGGCCGCGCTCCTCCTCTCACTCCTAACTTGTGATATCTCTGTGCTGAGCAGTTTATTCAGAGGTAATGAGGTCAGGAGACAAAGGCTCCATGTATTACTGCTCCAAGTATTATGGCTCCAAATATTATGGCTCCATGTACTAAGGCTCCAGGTAATATGGCTCTCTGTATTATGGCTCCAAGTATTATTGCTTCATGTATTATGGCTCTAAGTATTATGGCTCTATGTATTATGGCTCCATGAATCATGGCGCCAAGTATTATGGCTCCATGTATAATGGCTCCAAGTATTAAGGCTCCAAGCATTATGGCTCCAAGCATTATGGCTCCAAGCATTATGGCTCCAAGTATTATGGCTCCAAGTACTATAGCTCTATGTATTATGGCTCCAAGTATTATGGCTCCATGTATTATGTATCTCTGTATTATGGCTCCAAGTATTATGGCTCCATCCATGTATTAAGGCGCCATGTATTATGGCTCCATGTATTATGGCTCCATGTATTATGGCTCCATGTATTACGGCTGCATGTATTATGGCTCCAAGGATTATGGCTCCAAGTATTATGACTCCATGTATTACGGCTTCTAGTATTATGGCTCCAAGTATTATGGCTCCATATATTAAGGCACCATGTATTATGGCGCCATGTATTACGGCTCCATGTATTATGGCTCCAAGTATTATGGCTCCATGTATTAAGGCGCCATGTATTATGGCGCCATGTATTACGGCTCCATGTATTATGGCTCCAAGTATTATGGCTCTATGTACTAAGGCTCCATGTAGTATGGCACCATGTAGTATGGCACCATGTATTATGGCTCCATGTATTAAGGCGCCATGTATTAAGGCGCCATGTATTACGGCTCCATGTATTATGGCTCCAAGTATTATGGCTCTATGTACTAAGGCTCCATGTAGTATGGCACTATGTATTATGGCTCCATGTATTAAGACGCCATGTATTAAGGCTCCAAGTAATATGGCTCTCTGTGATATGGCTCCATGCATTATGGCTCCATGTATTATGGCTCTAAGTATTATGGCTCCATGTATTATGGCTCCAAGCATTATGGCTCCAAGTATTATGGCTCCAAGTATTATGGCTCTATGTACTAAGGCTCCATGTAGTATGGCACTATGTATTATGGCTCCATGTATTAAGGCGCCATGTATTAAGGCTCCAAGTAATATGGCTCTCTGTATTATGGCTCCATGCATTATGGCTCCATGTATTATGGCTCTAAGTATTATGGCTCCATGTATTATGGCTCCAAGCATTATGGCTCCAAGTATTATGGCTCCAAGTATTATGGCTCCAAGTATTATGGCTCCATGTACTAAGGCTCTATTTAATATGGCACCATGTACTATGGCTCCATGTATTATGTCTCCATGTATTAAGGCGCCATGTATTATGGCTCTAAGTATTATGGCTCTATATATTAAGGCTCTACGTATTATGGCTCCATGTATTATGGCTCCAAGTATTATAGCCCCAAGTATTATGGCTCCATGTATTAAGGCTCGATTTAGTATAGCACCATGTACTATGGCTCCATGTATTATGTCTCCATGTATTAAGACGCCATGTATTATGGCACCATGTATTATGGCTCCATGTATTCTTGCTCCATGTACTATGGCTCCAAGTAATATGGCTCTATGTACTAAGGCTCCATGTAGTATGGCACTATGTATTATGGCTCCATGTATTAAGGCGCCATGTATTAAGGCTCCAAGTAATATGGCTCTCTGTATTATGGCTCCATGCATTATGGCTCCATGTATTATGGCTCTAAGTATTATGGCTCCATGTATTATGGCTCCAAGCATTATGGCTCCAAGTATTATGGCTCCAAGTATTATGGCTCCAAGTATTATGGCTCCATGTACTAAGGCTCTATTTAATATGGCACCATGTACTATGGCTCCATGTATTATGTCTCCATGTATTAAGGCGCCATGTATTATGGCTCTAAGTATTATGGCTCTATATATTAAGGCTCTACGTATTATGGCTCCATGTATTATGGCTCCAAGTATTATAGCCCCAAATATTATGGCTCCATGTATTAAGGCTCGATTTAGTATAGCACCATGTACTATGGCTCCATGTATTATGTCTCCATGTATTAAGACGCCATGTATTATGGCACCATGTATTATGGCTCCATGTATTCTTGCTCCATGTACTATGGCTCCAAGTAATATGGCTCTATGTATTATGGCTCCATGTATTATGGCTCCATGTATTATGGCTCCATGTATTATGGCTCCATGTATTATGGCCCCATGTATTATGGCTCCATGTATTATTGCTCCATGTATTATGGCTCCAAGTAATATGGTTCCATGTATTATGGCTCCAAGTATTATGGCTCCATGTATTATGGCTCCAAGTATTATGGCTGCATGTATTACGGCTCCAAGGATTATAGCTCCAAAGATTATGGCTCCAAGTATTGTGGCTCCATGTATTATGGCTCCAAGTATTATGGCGCCATGTATTGCGGCTTCTAGTATTATGGTTCCAAGTATTATGGCTCCATGTATTATGGCTCCATGTATTATGGCTCCATGTATTACGGCTTCTAGTATTATGGTTCCAAGTATTATGGCTCCATGTATTATGGCCCCATGTATTATGGCTCCATGTATTATGGCTCCATGTATTATGGCTCTAAGTATTATGGCTCTATATATTATGGCTCTAAGTAATATGGCTCTATGTATTATGTCTCCATGTATTACGGCTTCTAGTATTATGGTTCCAAGTATTATGGCCCCATGTATTATGGCTTCATGTATTATGGCTCCATGTATTATGGCTCCAAGTATTATGGCTCCATGTATTATGTCTCCATGTATTATGGCTCCATGTATTATAGCTCCATGTATTATGGCTCCATGTATTATGGCTCCATGTATTAAGGCTCCATGTATTATGGCTCCATGTATTATGGCTCCATGAATTATGGCTCCAAGTATTTTGGCACCATATATTATGCATCTATGTATTATGGCTCAATGTATTATGGCATTCATTTTTTTTGTCTTTTTCAGATTTAATCCTGATTTTTCCTGGTTGAGGATCACCTCCCAGAGGGGAAGTCAGTGGACGCCCTGGACCAGCTGAGAAGAGACCTCCAGCGTGTACGGGATCGGAGCAGAACACCAGACATCTTTCCAGTGAGTAGAATGGCCGAGGCGCGGGCTCCTGGGTCCTTTTCTTCCTTCCATCTAACGACTATCAATATCATATTATATTATAGGTTGGAATAAACACTCCACTGTGTGACCGGTGTCACAGTTCTGTTTGTATTGGAGCGTTCACCAGCTATTAGTGTAAGTATTCTGAGTGTAATATAATAACACGTCCTGTATAAAAATACAAGAATAAAATCTGACTCATCCATCGTTCATTATAACATTATTAATCTATTACAGAGCTGAAATCGTGACCAGAAGAAGATCCTTTCTGTTACTGAGATACGAGCTAAATCCTCTAGTATTACTATTGAGAACAGATTACTGGGATCAACTAGAAGAGTAAAGTAGGAAAAAGGTAACTAGACTTTTATGTGACATTTAGGAATAAGTTGTACTGTGTGTATGATGTGAGGAGCGGCGCTATTTCTGCCCATTACATGGTATTTTGCGTCATTTTCCAGTTTTCTCCCTACAGGCACTATGTGTAATTTGCCGTTGGCTTTGATCCAGTGTCTCCCATACAATAAGTATTTTCAGCTTTCCTTAGGCAGCACAGAGGCATGGAGGAGATTATACAGCAGTACTGAGCATTGTAGCTGTGACTGCAGCTCTGGTATAAGCGAATACACCTGCTAGAAACCTGTAGGACCATGTTTCTGTGCTTACTCCGGGCCACGCTCCTCCTCTTACTCCTAACTTGTGATATCTTTGTGCTGAGCAGTTTATTCAGAGGTAATGAGGTCAGGAGACAAAGGCTCCATGTATTACTGCTCCAAGTATTATGGCTCCAAGTATTATGGCTCCATGTACTAAGGCTCCATGTATTATGGCACAATATATTGTGGCTCCATATATTATGGCTCCAAGTATTATAGCCCCACGTATTAAGGCTCTATGTATTATGGCTCTATTTATTATGGTTCTATGTATTATGGCTCCAAGTATTATGGCTCCAAGTATTATGGCTCCAAGTATTATGGCTCCATGTGTTATGGCTCCATGTGTTATGGATCCATGTGTTATGGATCCATGTGTTATGGATCCATGTATTAAGGCACCATGTATTATGGCTCCAAGTATTATGGATCCATGTATTAAGGCACCATGTATTATGGCTCCAAGTATTATGGCTCCATGTATTATGGCTCCATGTATTATGGCTCCATGTATTATGGCTCCAAGTATTATGGCTCCATGTATTATGGCTCCATGTATTATGGCTGCAAGTATTATGGCTGCAAGTATTATGGCTGCAAGTATTATGGCTCCAAGTATTATGGCTCCAAGTATTATGGCTCCAAGTATTATGGCTCCAAGTATTATGGCTCTATGTATTACGGCTCCAAGTATTACGGCTCCATGTATTACGGCTCCATGTAATATGGTTCCATGTATTATGGTTCCAAATATTATGGCTCCAAGTATTATGGCTCCACGTATTATGGCTCTATGTATTATGGCTCTATGTATTATGGCTCCAAGTATTATGGCTCCACGTATTATGGCTCCACGTATTAAGGCTCCATGTAGAATGGCACCATGTATTATGGCTCCAAGTATTATGGCACCATATATTATGCATCTATGTATTATGGCTCCATGCATTATGGCATTAATTTTTTTTGTCTTTTTCAGATTTCATCCTGATTTTTCCTGGTTGATGATCACCTCCAAGAGGGGAAGTCAGTGGACGCCCTGCACCAGCTGAGAAGAGACCTCCAGCGTGTACGGGATCGGAGCAGAACACCAGACATCTTTCCAGTGAGTAGAATGGCCGAGGCGCGGGGCTCCTGGGTCCTTTTCTTCCTTCCATCTAACGACTATCAATATCATATTATATTATAGGTTGGAATAAACACTCCACTGTGTGACCGGTGTCACAGTTCTGTTTGTATTGGAGCGTTCACCAGCTATTAGTGTAAGTATTCTGAGTGTAATATAATAACATGTCCTGTATAAAAATACAAGAATAAAATCTGACTCATCCATCGTTCATTATAACATTATTAATCTATTACAGAGCTGAAATCGTGACCAGAAGAAGATCCTTTCTGTTACTGAGATACGAGCTAAATCCTCTAGTATTACTATTGAGAACAGATTACTGGGATCAACTAGAAGAGTAAAGTAGGAAAAAGGTAACTAGACTTTTATGTGACATTTAGGAATAAGTTGTACTGTGTGTATGATGTGAGGAGCGGCGCTATTTCTGCCCATTACATGGTATTTTGCGTCATTTTCCAGTTTTCTCCCTACAGGCACTATGTGTAATTTGCCGTTGGCTTTGATCCAGTGTCTCCCATACAATAAGTATTTTCAGCTTTCCTTAGGCAGCACAGAGGCATGGAGGAGATTATACAGCAGTACTGAGCATTGTAGCTGTGACTGCAGCTCTGGTATAAGCGAATACACCTGCTAGAAACCTGTAGGACCATGTTTCTGTGCTTACTCCGGGCCACGCTCCTCCTCTTACTCCTAACTTGTGATATCTTTGTGCTGAGCAGTTTATTCAGAGGTAATGAGGTCAGGAGACAAAGGCTCCATGTATTACTGCTCCAAGTATTATGGCTCCAAGTATTATGGCTCCATGTACTAAGGCTCCATGTATTATGGCACAATATATTGTGGCTCCATATATTATGGCTCCAAGTATTATAGCCCCACGTATTAAGGCTCTATGTATTATGGCTCTATTTATTATGGTTCTATGTATTATGGCTCCAAGTATTATGGCTCCAAGTATTATGGCTCCAAGTATTATGGCTCCATGTGTTATGGCTCCATGTGTTATGGATCCATGTGTTATGGATCCATGTGTTATGGATCCATGTATTAAGGCACCATGTATTATGGCTCCAAGTATTATGGATCCATGTATTAAGGCACCATGTATTATGGCTGCAAGTATTATGGCTGCAAGTATTATGGCTGCAAGTATTATGGCTCCATGTATTATGGCTCCAAGTATTATGGCTCCAAGTATTATGGCTGCAAGTATTATGGCTGCAAGTATTATGGCTGCAAGTATTATGGCTCCAAGTATTATGGCTCCAAGTATTATGGCTCCAAGTATTATGGCTCCAAGTATTATGGCTCTATGTATTACGGCTCCAAGTATTACGGCTCCATGTATTACGGCTCCATGTAATATGGTTCCATGTATTATGGTTCCATGTATTATGGTTCCAAATATTATGGCTCCAAGTATTATGGCTCCACGTATTATGGCTCTATGTATTATGGCTCTATGTATTATGGCTCCAAGTATTATGGCTCCAAGTATTATGGCTCCACGTATTATGGCTCCACGTATTAAGGCTCCATGTAGAATGGCACCATGTATTATGGCTCCAAGTATTATGGCACCATATATTATGCATCTATGTATTATGGCTCCATGCATTATGGCATTAATTTTTTTTGTCTTTTTCAGATTTCATCCTGATTTTTCCTGGTTGATGATCACCTCCAAGAGGGGAAGTCAGTGGACGCCCTGCACCAGCTGAGAAGAGACCTTCAGCGCGTACGGGATCGGAGCGGAACACCAGACATCTTTCCAGTGAGTAGAATGGCCGAGGCGCGGGGCTCCTGGGTCCTTTTCTTCCTTCCATCTAACGACTATCAATATCATATTATATTATAGGTTGGAATAAACACTCCACTGTGTGACCGGTGTCACAGTTCTGTTTGTATTGGAGCATTCACCAGCTATTAGTGTAAGTATTCTGAGTGTAATATAATAACACGTCCTGTATAAAAATACAAGAATAATATCTGACTGATCCATCGTTCATTATAACATTATTAATCTACTAGAAGGTGGCCCGATTCTACGCATCGGGTATTCTAGAATTTACGTATTGTGTAGTTCATGTATGATTTTTGTTATATATATATAATGTTGTTGTGTGTAGTTACCAAGTGTTTGTGTAGGGGCTGTACATGTTCTGGGTGTTGTCTGGGTGTGACGGGGGGTGAGAGCGGTGTTGTATGTGTGTTGCGTGTGTTGCGTTGTTTGTGGAGCGCTGTGTGTCTGTAGCGTTGTGTGTGTGTTGTGCGGTTTGTGTGTGTGTGGTGTGTTTTGGGGGGAGGTATGTTTTGTGCAATGTGTGTGTTGTGCGGTATGTGCGTATATTTGTGTGTGCCGCGGTGTTTGTGTGTTGGTTGTTGTGTGTGTGCAGCGTTGTCTGTGTGTGTGGGTGTCTGTGTAGGGCAGTTGTTTGTGGTTCCCAGTGTGTGTGTGTGTGTGTGGTGTGTGGTGTGTTGTGCAGTGCGCGCTCGTGCGTGCGTGTGTGTGTGTGTGTGTGTGTGTTGGGGGGAGGTGCGCACTCCCAAACGTGCTCCATCCCCCATGCAGCGCACTCCCCATCGTGCTCCATCCCCTATGCTGCGCACCCCCCATCGTGCTCCATCCCCTATGCTGCGCACCCCCCATCGTGCTCCATCTCCCATGCTGCGCACTCCCAAACGTGCTCCATCCGCCATGCTGCGCACTCCCAAACGTGCTCCATCCGCCATGCTGCGCACTCCCAAACGTGCTCCATCCGCCATACTCCGCACTCCCCATCGTGCTCCATCCCCCATGCAGCGCACTCCCTATCGTGCTCCATCCCCTATGCTGCACACCCCCCATCGTGCTCCATCTCCCATGCTGCGCACTCCCAAACGTGCTCCACCCGCCATGCTGCGCACTCCCAAACGTGCTCCATCCCCCATGCTGTGAACTCCCCATCGTG
This sequence comes from Anomaloglossus baeobatrachus, assembly GCF_048569485.1. Classification (NCBI taxonomy): domain Eukaryota; kingdom Metazoa; phylum Chordata; class Amphibia; order Anura; family Aromobatidae; genus Anomaloglossus; species Anomaloglossus baeobatrachus. The sequence continues at coordinate 50,302,808 of NC_134358.1, forward strand.
CTCCATCCCCGATGCTGCGCACCCCCCCATCATGCTCCATCCCCGATGCTGCGCACCCCCCCATCGTGCTCCATCCCCCATGCTGCACCAGCATCAGCCTCTCTGCCCCCAGCATCAGCTTCTCTGCCCCCAGCATCAGCTTCTCTGCCCCCAGCATCAGCCTCTCTCCTCCCAGCATCAGCCTCTCTCCTCCCAGCATCAGCCTCTCTCATCCTAGCATCAGCCTCTCTCCTCCCAGCATCAGCCTCTCTCTTCCCAGCCTTCCCCAGCATCAGCCTCTCTCCTCCCAGCCTCCCTCCTCCCACCCTCCCCCAGCATCAGCCTCCCTCTACCAGCCTCCCCCAGCATCAGCCTCTCTTCTCTCAGCCTCAGCCTACCTCTCCCAGCCTCCCTCAGCATCAGCCTCCCTCTCCCAGCCTCCCCAAGCATCAGCCTCCACCAGCCTCCCCCAGCATCAGCCTCCGCCAGCATCAGCCTCTCTCCTTCCATCCTCCTCCAGCATCAGCCTCCCTCTCCCAGCCTTCCCCAGGATCAGCCTCTCTCCTCCCAGCCTTCCCCAGCATCAGCTTTCCCCTCCCAGCCTCCCTCAGCATCAGCCTTCCCCAGCATCAGCCTCTCTCCTCCCAGCCTCAGCCTCTCTCCTTCCAGCCTCCCCCAGCATCAGCCTCTCTCCTTCCAGCCTCCCTCAGCATCAGCCTCCCTTTCCCAGCCTTCCCCAGGATCAGCCTCTCTCCTCCCAGCCTCCTTCCTCCCAGCCTCCCCCTCCCAGCCTCCCTCAGCATCAGCCTTCCGCTCCCAGTCTCCCCCAGCATCAGCCTCCCCAAGCATCAGCCTCCACCAGCATCAGCCTCTCTCCTTCCAGCCTCCCCCATGATCAGCCTCTTTGCTCCCAGCCTCCTCCAGCACGCCGTGCTCCTCTGCCGACACTCACACACCCGATCGCATCCACTCACACACACCCGATCGCATCCACTCACACACACCCGATCGCATACACTCACACACACCCGATCGCATACACTCACACACACAGACACTGACGATATCGCACATACGCGCTCACAGTCACAACATCCGGGAGATATCACATGCTTCTGGCCATGTGATCCTCCGGCAGGTCCTGGAAGCTCACAGCACAGTATCGAGGCCGAGAAGCAAGCGATATCGCCGGATGCTGTGAGTGTGTGGATGCGATGTGTGTGTGAGGTGTGTGTGAGGTGTTTGTGAGAGTGAGTGCGATCTGATGTGAGTGATGATCTGATGATGCGTGTGTGTGTGCTGTTATGTTTGTGCGTGTGGAAGTCCCGCCGCTGCAGGACCTTGATTTACTGGTAACTATGCAAGCATGGTTACCAGCGCAACACGTCCCCCGCTCGCACGGGAGCCCACACCAGCATACGGCGGCGTACGCTGATGTGGGCTCCCGTTGGTGAGGGGGGAAAGGGGGGGGAGTACAGTACTCACCTGGGATCCGTGGCTCCGTGACCGTGTCAGTTTGGGCAATGCGGGGGGGGGGGGGGCGAGAGCTAACGTCTATTGCGTGAGGGGGCGGGGCGTGGCGTGGGCGAGTTGCCAATGCCTGCAGGGTGCCGGGGCGAGAGGCCAATCTGTGGAGGGGGCAGAGCCTGGGCGAGCGGCTGGCCAATCCGTGTGGGGGCGCAGCCGGGGCGAGAGGCCAATCCGTGTGGGGGGGCGGGGCCATGGCGAACCCAGCGGCCAATCAGCTTTGTGTCACCGTAAGGACATGTCACGGTGACACAATGTCACCGTGACACAATTTTGGAGCATGACAGACAGACAGACAGAATAAGGCAATTATATATATAGATTACAGAGCTGAAATCGTGACCAGAAGATCCTTTCTGTTACTGAAATACGAGCTAAATCCTCTAGTATTACTATTGAGAACAGATTACTGGGATCAACTAGAAGAGTAAAGTAGGAAAAGGGTAACTAGACTTTTATGTGACACTTAGGAATAAGTTGTACTGTGTGTATGATGTGAGGAGCGGCGCTATTTCTGCCCATTACATGGTATTTTGCGTCATTTTCCAGTTTTCTAACTACAGGCACTATGTGTAATTTGCCATTGGCTTTGATCTAGTGTCTCCCATACAATAAGTATTTTCAGCTCTTTCCTTAGCCAGCACAGAGGCATGGAGGAGATTATACAGCAGTACTGAGCATTGTAGCTGTGACTGCAGCTCTGGTATAAGCGAATACACCTGCTAGGAACCTGCCGGACCATGTTTCTGTGCTTATTCCGGGCTGCGCTCCTCCTCTCACTCCCAACTTGTGATATCTCTGTGCTGAGCAGTTTATTCAGAGGTAATGAGGTCAGGAGACAAAGGAAGGGAAGAATCGACTCCTGAGGATACAATGACGTTGATTTCTCTGATAAGATATATAGGGTGCTTTACACGCTGCGACATCGCTAACGATATATCGTCGGGGTCACGTCTTTAGTGGCGCTCATCCGGCGCCGTTAGCGACATCGCAGCGTGTGACACCAAGGAGCGACGATCAACGAGCGCAAAAACATGGAAAATCGTTGCTAGTTGACACGTCGCTCCTTTTCAAAATATTGTTGCTGCTGCAGGTACGATGTTGGTCGTCATTCCTGCGGCAGCACACATCGCTACGTGTGACACCGCAGGAACGACGAACATATCCTTACCTCCGTCCACCGGCAATGAGGAAGAAAGAAGGTGGGCGGCATGTTCCGGCCGCTCATCCCCGCCCCTCCTCTGCTATTGGACAGCTGCAGTGTTACGTCGCTGTGACGCCGCACGAATCGCCCCCTTAGAAAGGAGGTGGATCGCTGGGCAGAGAGACGTCGCAGGGAAGGTAAATCCGTGTGACGGTTGTTAGCGATGTTGTGCGCCACAGGCGGCGATTTGACCGGGACGCACAACCGACGGGGGCGGGTACGCTCGCTAGCGATATCGGTACCGATATCGCAGCGTGTAAAGTACCCTTAAGACAAAGCTACTTATAGTCACTTATACTATTGATTTATGCCCTTTGTTGGAGGTAGAGGTCTCATGTAGTGAATACTTTCTCTAAATTCTGCTGTTTCAGGTTGTCCTCCTGCTTTATCAGCTCAATCCTGTCATACGACTTATTGTGACTATTACCAGGAACAGATCAGGTTAGAGGAGTTTTATTTTACTAAATCTCTTACTTTTGGCCTATAACTAATACATGAATGTCTGGATTTAGGAGTCCAGGTTGATTATTAATTTTTTGGGGTGGAGAGGGGGCTGATTCAGACTTTTGTTTTGGGTCTTGAAAGTTATCTCCATCTTCAGGAATGTTGTACATTGACGGGCAATGGCATAAAAAGGCTAAACCACCTCAGGACTTACCTTACCCGGGACGGTGACACCCCCAGTGCCCATGGGTAACATATGTAAAAATAAAAGCGCCATCTGTTTTCCACAGTTGAAGATAACAGCAGATTCTCTGTATCTGAGCCATGGACACCCTTTTTTTCCTTGTGTTACCCATGGGCACCGGTGAGACCACCCTGTAGGGTCCGGTGCCGTCAGTCCTGGAACATCTGAGAGTTCCTTAGGCCATTACACATCAGTATAAAAAATTACTGAAATTTGAGGACTGTAATTCTGTAATTTGAAATATAATTTTATTTTTTTGCATTTATCTTCTATTACTTATAATTTACCTGATGTTTCCTCTAATATCATTTTGAATTTTTTGGCAGATTACGTCTGATTATTTATGATGAATCATTGCATCATGGTATCCAGCGATCGCTGTAAACATTGCAGCATGGGATCCAGCAATCGCTGTAAAAAGCTGTTGGCCTCGCTGGACCTGCTCAGTGTCCCTCTTCTGGAGGACAGTATTCCAGGCATTGTCTCATCATTTGAGCTTGGAGTAATAAAGACAATGACCAGCGATCTAATCAAACATCTGCGTGATCTGGATGGACAGGATTTGATGAATGCCCTCCTGTTCTTGTCAACTGTAAGCTCTGTCGGAGTGGAGACTGCCAGCTTTCTGACTAGTGAACTTATCGATCAGACCTACCGCCACATGCGGAGAGCGGAAAGTAAGAGACAACCCGGAATAACTGGCGCAGCTATGACGCTCCTGGCTAATATTGCAATTTATAGCGGTGAAGAAGTCATGGAGCGTTTGGAAAAGGATGAAGAGCATCCACCAAGCAGCTCGTTCAAGGTATTGGACCTGATTTCCACCAAATCCAGCAGAGACTGGAAAGAGAGAAGCTATGATTTTTTCTATCACCTTCTGCACCCCATGTATGGGTTCAGAAACTACCAGGATGACTTTGTTCTCTTCCATGACACAGACACTACGCAGGCTGCGATGTGTCATTATATTACTTGTGTCTTAACTGATGAGGAAAGGAGGAAACTCATCCCTTACCTGCGTATACCAATGAGATATTCATTCAGAACAAGCAGAATCACCAGTGTCATGTTCGTCTCGGAGCTCCTACACCATCCTAACCTGGAGAAGAATGTGGCAAAAAATTTAATCTCATTAATGGCTTTAAAAACTTACAGCTCGGATGAGCTTGAGGTCTGCCATGTTACAGAAGCTATTGGTAATGCTTGTAAAGGTGCCCCTACCGAGGTGCATCAACTGAAAGACTTCATATTTGACTGCCTGCGCAGGAAATTATATGGTTGTAAGAATCCAAAAGATATCATCAACATCTTACAAGTCCTGTCAAAATTAGTCACCTTGCTGAAAAGATCAAAACTTGGTAATACTTTTGGGGAGATTGTCAATCTTTGTACTTGCTATCTAAACCACTCGAACCCTCTGGTCCAGGTATACGCCGCTTCACTATTTGCTGATCTCGCCAAGAACTGTAACCAGAGCAAGAAAGACTTCAGCCAACACATCAGGAGTTACCTAGCAGCCTTACTGATAATGTTACACAGCAAAAACCAGCAGGTTAAGGCAGCCAGTATTGCAGCCTTGTTGCATTGTCTTCCTTACGTCGGATGTAAAAATGTAGAAGAGCTGTTAAATAGAGGAAAATACTGCAAGATATATGAACAACTTGGGCAAAAAGAACCGGTTTATCTGGTGAAGATGATATTCACTTTTTTTAAATTACTGTTTATGGTTCATGATTTGGACGCTCTCCTGGAGCACCTCACTATGATAAGAGACGCTTTACCCTATGAAGAACTCTATCCGACGGCATTATGTCATGTGTTTAAAGAGTTGAGGGCCCTCACTAAATTGCATCAACGGTATCCTCCGAAATTGAAGGAGGCAATTAACCGTGCCATAGACATCCTGGCTAAGAAGTGGAAAAGCATTGGAACTGTTAAAGTGGTTAAAAAAGGTACCTACATAAAAACCGAAGAATAGAATCAATATTTCACGAGTAGTGTTGAGCGGGGTTTGAGCAGCGCTCTCTCTCTCACCTAAATTCATAGAACTGCAATAAAGATTAATAAACAAAACTCCTACTCTATTTTGTTTTTTGCTGTTAGTAACTGGCGGTACATTTTTCGCATTTCTAAACACTTCCCATACTGGAGCTGAGCGAATACATTCAAATGGAATTCTACTGGAGTTCGCCAAAAATTTACATTCACCAAAATGCAGACTTTTTATATTTCACTTCCACACGTATTAAGCAAAATGTCCATCAAAATTCTAAAATAAAAATCCTTATACTCACTTTATCGCTCACATCTCCAGCTCCTCCACTCCTCACAATCACTCTTCCAGTCCTCGTCACATCTTCAGATCAGCAACTCTTGCAATTAATTCCTCGGGAATCTTCAGTGCATAAATTCTAGATTTTGGCATATACCATGACGTCATGACACACACTTGCGAATAACCTTCCAAGGACTCATTAGACCACGAAGTCCTGGCCCAACATGAGAGACCAAATGAATTCAACACAAATGGTGGCAATCTGAAGATGCAACGAGGAGCAGATGGGTGACGGTAAGGAGGTAGTGGCCGGAGAGGTGAGCGGTGAGGCAACTGTAAGGGGGTGTAAGGCTCTGCCGCCCAAGACCTGCAAATCCCGTGCCTGTAAATGTACTGTTTAATGTTGATATAATACTGTAGATACGGTTTATGATATATTCTGTGTGCGGCCACTAGATGGCCACATGGGATAAGCTACTTCCCTTGGTGCTCTCAGGCTAGGGAGAGCTAATGGCTGGGAGGAGCTTAGTTAGTAAAAAACCTAGGAATACATGAAATGACAGGAGAGTCCCAGAGAGCAGTGTAGAGAGACCCACACCTGTGTGAGGAGAAGCCCCCAGGAGAGGTGATTCTGACCCTCTGGGTCGTATCCCGGCACCAGACACGTGGGACCCTGGTGAGAGGTGGGCTGACCGAACCACGTCCCAAAAGGGTAAAGTCCGGATGGCTTGGATGGTGGCTGCCCCTGGCATATACCAAACGAACCCCCTCTCCAGGCTAAAGGTCAGTGGGCTCCGCAGGAGGCGTAGATCCTGATAAACTGGGACAATAGAGTGCCATCCCCAGGGACCCTTGTCACGGCTTATAGCTATCCCTGTGGGTGGGAGACGGACACCCGTGCGGCAATATGAATCTGTCCAAAAGTATGAAGATGAGGGAGGGGATGAGGGGCTCTAGGAACAGAGTACCAGGGAAGTGGCTTGGCGGTAAATTGAGAGTAACTCCGGTTGCTAATGGCGACCACAGTGAAGAACTGGAGTAGAAATCCAGAGGACTGTGTAATTTGACGTGTCTACCCGCTGTAACAGAAATAAGATGTGCATGCCACTGGTGAGATGTAACAATCAAAAAGACTGCTGGAACATCATTGCAAATGTGAACAGGGTGCTAGCTAAAAAATACACAATCTATATAAAGTGAAATCTGCACACCAAATTCAGAGAAATATGAATAAGCATAACTGCTCTATAATACATAAAGAAATGAAAAACACAATTAGCCTTATGAAAAATTTGAAAAATTGTAAAATATGACTTTGCATGACTGCTAAGGATTATTTGAAAAAAAGAGATATTTTGCTAATATATTGATCAAGTCATTACTGCCCGATGACCACTCCATGGTAATCTCATAAAGGTAACATTTGGTTAGGGACCCGATAAATAAGAGATTACCGTGAATTGGTTATTGGGCAGTAATGATTTGATCAATACATTAGCCTAACTGCTCTATCTAATATATAAAGCTGAATGTGTGTGTGTGTGTGTGTGTGTGTATGTCCGGGATTGGCATCTGCACCGTCGCAGCTACAGCCACAAAATTTTGCACACTCACACTTCTGGACCCCGAGAGCGTGATAGGCTATGTTTTGAGGGGAAATTTTAACCCCGCGCTTTACAGTTATTCACCAAACAACCTGTCTCCATTAAAGCGAATGGAGCTGGGAGATACAGTGCAGCCAGAACATAAGAAGAATGCGCAGCCACGCCCTTAAATGGAATGTTGGCGTGTCACAATGCAGCCAGTGAAACAGACAGACACAGACAGGGTAAGAGACAGACAAAAAGAGACAGACACAGAAAAAGAGACAGACTGACAGGGAAAGAGACAGACAGGGAAAGAGAGAGACAGGTTAAGAGACAGACACAGACAGGTAAAGAGACAGACACAGGGAAAGAGACAGACAGGGAAAGAGAGGGAAAGAGACAGACAGGGAAAGTGACAGAGATAAACAGACAGGGAAAGAGATAGACAGACAGGGAAAGAGATTGAGACAGACGGAGAAAGAGACAGAGACAGTCAGAGACAGACAGACAAAGAGACAGACAGACAAAGAGATAGAGAGAAAGACAGAGAGATATAGACAGAGAATGGGAGAGAAACAGAGAGACAGTTACTATCCCAGGCGTTAATACATTCTATTTATTATACATTCTATCCCGGGAATGTTAATACATTCTATTTTGTTAACAGCAGTTATTAACCCGGGCAAAGCCGGGTAGTACAGCTAGACCAAGAGATATATACAGAGGGGGAGACAGACATTATAATTACATTTAAATCTATTTGTTTTGTGGTTTTTGTGTGCAGAATACATTTGTGTTAATACATTCTATTTTGTTAACAGCAGTTATTAACCAGGGCGAAGCCGGGTAGTATAGCTAGTAATACATAAAGAAATGAAAAACACAATTAGCCATATGAAGAATTGAAAAATATGACATTGCATGACTGCTAAGGATTATTTGAAAAAAAGACATATTTTGCTAATGTATTGATCAAATCATTACTGCCTGATGACCACTTCATGGTAATCTCTTATTTATCGGGTCCCTAACCAAATGTTACCTCTATGAGATTACCATGAAGTGGTTATCGGGCAGTAATGAGTTGATCAATATATTAGCAAAATATCTCTTTTTTTCAAATGATCCTTAGCAGTCATGCAATGTCATATTTTTCATGTTTTCCAATTTTTCATATCGCTAATTGTGTTTTAATTTCTTTATGTATTATAGAGCAGTTATGCTTATTCATATTTCTCTTAATTTGGTGTGCAGCTTTCACTTTATATAGCTGGTGAGATATAAGACCGTTTATGACTATGTTCAGTAAAGAGAAAGTTTTGGTTCAGAAGAATCTCGTCTGTGTGTGGTGTTTGAGGACACTGGCGCCTGCTGCAGTCGGCAGCTGCGAGACGGCCCCGAAGAAGCCAAAACCAGTCCTGGCCTTCGGCCTGGAAGTGAGTGTCTTGCACCACAAGTCCCAGCAACCCTTCCCGTGGAATGGAATGGAAAGTGCTGATCCAGGGCTGCGCGGCGGCCATACAGCAGTACCCGCTGCGACCACCACCGCAACCCACCGTCCCTTCTACACAAGTATAGGAATTTTCTTTATTTTTTACCTATCAGATCCCAGAGCATAATAAGGGACATTAAATTTGCTGATAATTCTTTCAAATTGTGCCTGATGCGCTCATCTCTACCTTATACATATATTTTGGTGATAGACAACTACAGGTCATGATCCAGCACTGTCTTGATTAATCTGCCTGTTCCAGGTCCTGGATATTGATGACATATTAATTCAGGTCATCGATTTCAGATTAGTGGGGTCCGACATCAGAGACCTCCAGTGGTCAGATGTTAGTAGGTCCCTGATAGCAGAATTCATTCAGTGTATGGAGCTGGAACTGTGTGCCGCCCCCGCGACAGCCGACGGGCTGCTCAGACTGGATCCACAGTGGCTCGAGGGGTCTCCGGATCCGAGGCGGGGTCGCGCGGCTACCCGGAATAAAAAGGGGGGATTGTTTGTGGATAGTGAACGGGATAATATTCGTGACACCACCCACGGTGCGTGGTAACGTGAGGGACCACCGCTGCTGTTTGGGGAGCCCGCTGGCGATGGTGTGGCAGCTAGAGATGTTAACCCCTCCAAGGGCAGGGGAGTGGTGTCCCGGGACTCGCTGATGGATTGAACAGGGGGACCCGTCGGGAGTAGAGGGATATCAGGTACTTACACAGTCCAAAGTCACTGACGCTGACACCAGGTAAACCAAACTCTTGTATGCTCCGTTGCTGTTGGACGAGCACGCTGGGTCCGTGCCCCTTTGGTGTTGCTGGTTTGTCTGAAGCCTTGTTCCTTGGCACAGTGTGTCTCTTAGGTGGATCCCTTTCGCCTAGAACTACTCAGGTCCCGCTCACCTGCGTGACTAGCAAGGTGAGCTTGCGCTCAGGGTTCACGCTTGGGATTTTCTGGACGGTTTTGGGACGTCCTATCCCCCTCGTTGCACTAGTACCCCGATTCTGGAGCGGCTGGGGAACGGTTCCTGAAGACACCTTTCCCATCGGGTGAATTACTGGGCTGCGTGAATCTTCTTCCCAGCCTAGGGTCCACGTACCCCGTCGTGCCCTGGACTCTGCCCGGTTGTAGTACAAGGCAGCCGGCCTGCTCTCTGTAGCAGCACCGTGCCCCCTGTCACTACTCCCTGCGACCAGGGTTCCAGCTCCTACTGGCGAGGCCAACATTTGGCACCTGGGACGGGTACAGGAGCCCAGCTCCACAGCGTGACCTGTCCTGTCACCGCTGCTCAACTCCTCCACTCAACTGAACTGTACTGACATCTCTGACCCCCCTCTTCCATCCCCCCATCTGGGTGGCCCTATTCCCCTCAGGCTGCCCAATGGGTGACTGGTGGGTGTGGTGCAGAGTGTTCCTCAGGATTTTTGTATACCTGTTGGTAGCAACACCAAGTTGACAGGACCTGTAACCAAGGAGGAGCGGGTACCATGCAGAAGGGCAGATTGCACAGCACCCTTGTGACGACCTGATACGCCAGGGCGTCACAGCAGCACAGCTCCACACATTGTGTAGTAGCCGTTCAAATGCGGAGGGTCAAGTAATCGGTTTTGCATTTGAATTTCGGATTGCAATTCTGCCACAAAGACTATAGTTAAAGGGGTGGTTCACCCATATTCATTATTAGCTACATCGATATTATGTTGAGAAACAAGGTTTCTCTCAAATACCCCGTGTTGTCAATAGTGCCTGTGAGTTATTGTGCTCCCGGGCTCCGTGACCTCTGGGATCTGGTGATGTCACGTCAACTGAGGCTGGCCGCAGTCTCCGTGAGTGACTGGGCTGTGGGTTAAGTTTCACTGCTCAGCACAGCTCAGCATCACAGACCATTATCTCCCTGTTCTCTCCTCCTCCACAGCAGAGTGCTGCAAGCAGACGACACGCTGGGCTGTGACGAGCGGTGAAACGCTGCCCAAAACCCAATGACTCAGAGACCGGGGCCGGCCGTGGTGATGTCAGGTGAACAGAAAGTTGACATGACATCACCGGATCCCAGAGGTCACGGAGCCCGGGGGTCAGGTGATGGGGAAGAGTGGAATAGCGCCACTCACAGGCACTATTGACAACACAAGGTATTTGATAGGAACCTTGATTCTCAACATAGTATCGATGTGACCAATAATTAATATGGGTGATGAAATTGTGTGAGCCTATCTGTCAATGACAAGTCAATCTCTTCACATGGGATCCTATGTTAACAGACTTACCATATTTTTTGGACTATAAGATGTACTTTTTCTCTAAAATTTGAGTATTATAGACCGGATGTACCTGGCTTGCTGGTATGAGGGAGCGGTCTTGGCGACGCAGCGGGGTAATAGACTTGTATGGGGCACCATTCACATGTTTCCTCTTTTTGTTGCTATTTTTTATATATCAGTATACCGACTCGCAAAACATGAGGACCCTTGAGTCAAGGGTCAGCTGCTGGCTCATATCGTTAGGGTGGTGGGCTCCCCATAACGTGACGCTCTCCATCCTGACAATACCAGCCTCCAGCCATGTGGCTTTATCCTGGCTGGTAACGATATTGGGGGAACCGTATTTTTTTTAAATTTATTTATTTATTTTACTGCACGATATAGACCCGCCCACCGGTGGCTGTGATTGGTTGCAGTGAGACAGCTGTCTGACTGCAACCAATCATGGGTGCCGGTGGGCGGGGAAAGCAGGGAATACCAGATTGAATAATGAAGTGGCAGCCATTTTCAAAAGAGGAAAAGCCGCCGGAGCTTTGTGACAGCCGTGCAGCGAGGCGCCCGTGATCGGTGAGTAGGAGAGAGAGAGGGATTGTGCTGGGGACTCAGGACGCATGCAGATACGCAACGTGCGCACATAGCCTTACTGTGAAAAGCCACGCTTTTCGTGATCGAACAGTTATCGAACATAACTCGAACTGCCGAAGTTGAAGCAAATCGTTCGAGTTCGTCGAACGACTCGAACACCGACCAAAATCACTCGAATTTGAAATTGGCGAACCGTTCGAATCGAACATCGCTGAACTCTACCCTTGACATTGGGCTGCGAGCTTGTGTATTTTGGCCAAAAAATTAACCACTAACTCATATATATTTTTCTGCACATTATATTTTTATACATGATGTAGCCAGGCCCTTTAATGCAGGCCTTGTAAACTGGGGTCTCCGTTCCTGGGTGGTGCACTTGTGACGCCCTGGCCTATCAGGTCGTCACAGGGTATTGTGTTATCTGCCCTTCAGCACAGTATCCACCCTCCTTGGTTACGGGTCCTGGTCCTTTGGTGTTGCTAACAACTGAGCCAATCAAAACCCTAGGAACACTTTACACTAAACCCACCAGACACACCATTGGGGGGCCTGAAGGGAATAGGGCCGCCCACAAGGGGGGTTGGTAGGGGAAGTGAAAAAGTGGCAGCTGAGTTGAGTTAAGGGAGTTGAGAAGGGAGGTGGTAGAGGAAGGAGGTGAAGTGACTCTCGGGAGGAGAGGTCACGGAGCAGGGCTCCTGTGTACTAGGTGGCAGACCTTTGGTCTGGGCTTGGTAGGAGCTGGAACCCCGGTCACAGGGGATAGTGTCAGGGGGCACGGACTGCCAAGGAGGGCAGCCGGAGGCCTTGAGCTATCACCGGGCAGGGGCCAGGGCACGACGGGGTACGTGGACCCTAGGCCAGGAAGTAGCTTCACGCGTCCTGGCAATTTACCCGACGGGGGTGAAGACTTCAAGTGTCATCCCTAACCCACTCCAAAATCGGGGTACTAGCGCACCGATGGGATAGGACTTTCCCTACACAGTCCAGTCCACCCCTACATCACCATCATCGGGCTCCCGGGGCAAACCCCCACCCACCCACGGAGGGGTTAAAACACCTTGCTGCCACACCATCGCCACCGGGCGTCCCCAACAGCAGCAGTGGTACCCTAACTTACCACACACCGTGGGTGGCGTCACGAACTTTCCTAATCTCGTGTATATGTGTCGCCCTGGGCAAGCCAGGGGTCACAGGTCACAACACCACCACACCCCACACCCCAGGTAGGCACACCTAAGCTGAACCAAAAATCCTTGTTGCCTTCCTCCAGGAGTCTGATGATGCACACCAGGGGGTGGGCCAGGCGGTTGGCTCCGCCCACCGAGGAGCTCACAACTCTGGAGGCGGGAAAACCAGGCAGTTTAGCCCGGGTAGGGCAAGAGTGAACAACGGAGTTGAGTGAGGAGCAGATAAGAGAAGTGAAAGTGAAGGAAAGAAAAGTTGAAAAGGAGGAAAGCAAGAAGTGGTGACAGAGCAGAGAGTGTGCAAAGCCTGAGAGCCCAGCTTTGTGTAGGGCCAGAACAGCAAGGTCAGCGACGGCGGTGACTGTCCGGAGGGGGACCGTTTGGAAGTTCCTGGAAGGACCCCGTTGGCTGTGTGCCCGGTGGTCTGGAGCAGTGTTCCGAAGGACAGTCAGCACCAGGGCAGGGGCCTCTCGGACCCCGGAAAGGCTAGGAGTCGCCCAATTTGCCGAATCCGTCAGTGAAGGGGACGTAGATTCCCCCAACAACCAAGTCCCGATTGAAGGCAACAGCCCAACCCGTAGAACAGAGGCACCGCCACCGCCAGGGCACCAGTCTCTGAGGGCCAGCGCCTGCGGGCAAAGTGTAGTGCTCCTCCGGCCCAGCTTGAAGCCGGGGAGCGGGTTACCGGTGGGGACCCATCGCAACCAACCGTACATACAGGTGCAAGGAAGAGGGACATTACCGTCACCTACCGGGGAAGCGAAGCAGCCGTCTGTGGGACCGTCCTACCAGCCGTTTGGTTTACCGTACAAACTGTGTCCACGTCTCAGGCTGAGTGAGTACCACAGTGCCGCAAGGCACAGCGCTGTCCCCGCGTCCCTGCGCCCACCAAGCCCTGCACCTCCCAAGCCATCACCGGGCCCCGGGATCACCAACCCCTACCCACGGAGGGGCAACACAACACCTGGCTGCTCCCCATCACCATCCCCGGGATCCCCGCATTAAGCAGCGGTGGTGCTACACATCACCACAACCGTGGGTAGCGTCACGGACATTATCCCAACATCCCAAACCCCCCTTTCACTCACGGGCGAGGAGTGCCGCTCGAGAAAAACCCCCGGGATCCGGCCTACGGCTCGAGCCACCACTGAGCAGCTGCCAGACCCGAGCAGAAGGGGTGAGCGTGGTGTGCTGACACCCTCCTCCCCGCCCGCGACAACTTGGCGTCACGAACAGGATCCTACCGCTCTGCCGTCTGGTAGAGGTGCGCCTTGTTACCGCCGGAGGTGTCCGGCAGAAAAATTGCAGAAGCCGCCATCTTTGGCGCGAAAAGTTCCCGCTCGAGCGTCTTCTCGAGCAGTAGAGGCGCGAAGGCCAGAACCCCGCCCCGAGAGAGGAGGGGCCGGAAAGAGCTAAGGGGGACGGAAACAAGATGTCTGCGCCCGACGGAGCCGCTGGAGGAGCGGTGGTCGCAGCCGCAGCGGCACCCGCGGATGGGAATGGGCCTGCCCAGGTCCCGGCCGTACCGGCGGGAGGTGCCGCGGCCCCCGCGCTCGCTCAGGTCATGCCGTTTTCCTTGCCCTATGCGCCCGGAGCTGCCTGGCTACCGCAGTATGACGGGAAACCGGATGCCCTACAGGCCTTCCGGAAAAAGCTTAACCCGTTGCTAGAGCTGTACCCCCTGACTGATAAGCAACGTGCAGCGATAGTGCTAGGCCAGTTAACCGGTGCGGCGGAGCAGGAAGCGGAGACCTGGGCCGAGGGGGACCGGCTCTCTGTAGCCACCATCTTTGAGAAGCTACAGACTGCCTTTGAGACCCGGACTGAAGCCGAGCTGAGGATGCAGTTTTACCAGTGCCGGCAACGAGCTGGGGATAGCATTCGGGACTACGCTCTACGTCTGCAGACCGCCCTCCGCACGCTGAAGCGGGTGAACCCTATTAATGAGGCGGATAGCAACAAGATGTTAGTAGAGCAATTTGCGCAGGGGATGAGGTCCCCTGAGGATCGTAAACAACTCCGGCTGTGGGCCCTGGAACACCCTGATGTGGACTTTGCTGTGTTAAAGGAGCGGGCCATTAAAGCACTACAGCCTCCAGCAACCGAAGTTCTGGAACCCGCCCCGTGGCCCGTCGAGACGGCTCCCGTTATGGCGGCCTCAGCCAAATCTACCTCTCCAACACCTGCAGCCCCGAGCAGCACAGTGGAAGAACTGGCAGCCCAGGTCCGTCGCATGGACGGAGACCTTGCCAAAATCCTGGCTGCCCTACAACCTCTGACCAGACCTCAGCCTCCGGCGCAGATACAGCTTGCTGACAGTCCCGAGGACGTTCCCTGGATGCAGCGGAGAAGTGCCGACAACCCGCGGAGCAGACCCCCAATCTGCTACAAGTGCCATAAGCCGGGTCATTACTACCGACAGTGCCCGTTAAACGAGCAACCCCTGGGGCCCCGGGCCAATCCTCAGGAGTAGAACATCGTGGCCCCCCGGACTGGCGAGACCGATATATCGGGGCCCGCCCTATCATCCCCGTGGCTGTGGACGGCATACCAGTGATGGCTCTCTTGGACACTGGATCACAGGTAACTACCATACCGTACACGTTGTACCAGCGGTACTGGGCCGTAGACGAACTGGCGCCCCCAGACAATAGTATAACATTGATTGCCGCTAATGGACTCCCATTGACCCAGGTGGGGTATAAGCAAGTGGCTATGACAGTGGGGCAAGCCGAACTGCAACACCAGGGTATGATTGTGATCATGAATGAGCCCAGTGATCATAACCCGAAAATAGTGCTGGGAACCAATGTGATGGAGCACTGCATGGCTGATGTGTTAACCCTATTACAACAGCTAGCCGCCACCGCAGCAGGGAGCCGGCAGAGGGCTGTGCAGCGTGAGATCCGAGCCCTGATGTACCGCCAGCATGTAAGCTCAACAGGAGGGGAGATTGGTGGAGTAAGAGTGATGGATGTTGCTCCATTGACTGTGCCCCCTAGGAGTGAGATGATGATCTGGTGTAGGGCAGCAGTAGGGCCTCAGGGGCGTGACTACCCTGCGATGATGGAGCCCATGCCTTCTGAGCACTGGCCCACTGTGATGGCCGCCCGAGGGGTGGTGGATGTGAAGAAAGGGAGAGTGCCTGTGAGAGTGCTGAACTGTGGAGAGGAAGAAGTCAGGCTTCCCCGGTATGCCACCATTGCCAAGCTGCTCACCCTGGACCCTCACACTATCCATGAAGCCAGTCCATCCACACTTCCACCTACCACCAGCACTTCCCCACTCCGGGAGGAGACAAAGGAGTGGCATCAACAGCTACACGTAGGCACTGATGATACCCCTACACATCACAGGGCAGGGGTACACAGGGTGGTGCAGGAGTACGAACAGGTTTTCAGTAAGCACCCCCTAGACTTTGGGCAGATCAAGGGGGTCCAACACCACATTCCCACAGGTGAACATCCCCCTATCAAGGAGAGGTATAGACCTATTCCCCCTGCACATTACCAGTGTGCCAAAGATATGTTGAGGAATATGAAGGAGGCAGGGGTTATTCGGGACAGCTGTAGTCCCTGGGCCGCTCCGTTGGTACTGGTTAAGAAGAAGGATGGTACCATGCGGATGTGTGTGGACTACCGGAAGATCAACCAGATAACCCATAAAGATGCCTATCCATTACCTCGTATTGAAGAGTCTTTGGCTGCACTGAGAACTGCAAACTACTTCTCGACCCTTGACCTCACCAGCGGATACTGGCAAGTGGCCGTGGCCCCCGAGGACCGGGAGAAGACCGCCTTCACCACCCCGATGGGGCTCTGCGAATTCAATAGCATGCCGTTTGGGCTGTGCAATGCCCCCGGGACCTTCCAACGGTTGATGGAGTGCTGTCTGGGACATTTAAACTTCGAGACCGTCCTGCTGTATTTGGATGATGTGATTGTTTATTCCCAGACGTATGAAGCCCATCTGGAGCACCTGGCCGAGGTGTTCGCGTCCCTTGCCAAGTTCGGGATGAAGTTGAAGCCCTCAAAATGCCATCTGTTGAAACCCAGGGTGCAGTATCTAGGGCATGTGGTGAGTGCGGATGGTGTCGCCCCTGACCCTGAGAAGATCACTGCCATCCAGAGCTGGCCGAGACCAACTACAGTGAGGGAAGTAAGGCAGTTTCTGGGTCTGGTGGGGTACTATCGGCGCTTTATAAAGGGGTACACGAAGATGGCTGCCCCCATGCAAGATCTCCTCATGGGACAGACCAAAGGTGGTAGATCCATTGGAGCCCCACTGTCGTGGGAGGACAAGCATGAGGAGTCCTTTTGTCAGTTGAAGGCGGCCTTGACCGGAGAAGAGGTCCTGGCGTACCCTGAATATGGGCGCCCGTTCATCCTCCACACGGACGCCAGTAACGTGGGGCTAGGAGCGGTCCTATCCCAGGTCCAGGATGGAAAGGAGAAGGTGATTGCCTACGCCAGCCGAAAACTCCGGCCGACCGAAAGGAACCCTGAGAACTATAGCTCCTTCAAGCTCGAGCTATTGGCGTTGGTGTGGGCTATCACGGAGCGGTTCCGCCACTATTTGGCGGCGGCAAAATTCACCGCGTTTACGGACAACAATCCGCTGACTCACCTAAACACGGCCAAGTTGGGCGCGCTGGAGCAGCGGTGGGTAGCCCGGCTAGCCAACTATGATTTCACCATAAAGTACCGAGCTGGTCGTGTCAACATAAATGCTGATGCACTCTCCCAGATGCCCCATTTGTCAGAAGAGGGGTGCGAGGACGACGACCTCGAGGAGATCGAGTTGCCTGCGTTTCACCAGCCGCCTACTGAGAGGGTACAAGTATGTCAGCAAAGGGTGGATCTGGACCCGCGGCCCAGTCAAGAGTGGCAGGACGCCCAGGACCAAGCACCGGCTGTCCGCCTTGTCAAGACTCTGGTGGAACAAGGTGCTATGGGAATAGACCCTGCCGCTCCAGCCGAAGCCCAACGCTTGTGGAAAGAACGGAAACGGCTTTACCTACACCAAGGGAGGCTGTACCGTGAGCTGATCAACCCGAAGACCCATGAGAAAATATGCCAGTTAATCGTTCCTCAAGCTGATGTCGCTACTGTACTGCGGGCATACCATGATGGTGCTGGCCACTTCGGGTGGAAGAAGCTGGAGATGCTGTTGAGGGAGCGGTTCTATTGGAGTGGGATGCGTGAATCGGTGGAAGCCTGGTGCCGAGAGTGCGGTCCTTGTACGCTGAGGAGAAAGGACGAGACTAGCCAGAGGGCACCGTTACATCCCATAGTCACCCATCAGCCGCTGGAGCTGGTCGCCCTAGACCATGTCAAGCTTACCCCTAGCCGAAGTGGGTACACCTACGCATTGACCATGGTAGACCACTACTCAAGATTTATGGTGGTAGTCCCCGTTAAGGACCTGACTGGTCGAACCGCTGCTCGAGCGTTCCAGGCTTATTTTTGCCGACCCCATGGGTACCCCGAGAAGGTACTGACTGACCAAGGCCCGGCTTTTGAAGCAGAAGTGTTTCACGAATTCTGTCAGTTGTACGGCTGCAAGAAGATCCGGACCACTCCATACCACGCCCAAACCAACGGCATGTGCGAGAAAATGAATCACTTGGTCCTGGGGCTCCTCAAGACGCTGCCGCTGGAAGAACGGAACATGTGGCCGGAAAAGTTGCCCGACTTGGTCGACATGTACAATAATATCCCGTCCAGCTCGACGAAGTGCACCCCAGCGTATCTGATGAGGGCTCGGCCTGGCCGCCTGCCGGTGGATCTGGAGATGGGGTTGGAGGCCCCGGAAGCACTCCCTTCAACGGCAGAGTGGGAAAGTCGGAGGAGGGCACAGTACCGGCAAATCCAGGAGTATGTGGAGAAAAACCTCAGTTGAAGTCGAGAACAGCAAGAGCACCGGTTCAATCAGAAGGCGCCCGCAGGTCCTTTCCAGCCAGGAGATGTGGTGCTGAAACGGAAGAGAAAAGCCCACAAGCTGGATGATCAGTGGGAGCAAGTCCCTTACGTCATACAACCCACAGAATGGGGAGATGGGAAGACCTATCAGATCAGTCGTGACCAAGGGGGCACCCTGGCCACAGTTTCCCGGGACCATCTAAAAAAATGCCCCCCAGCGTTGAAGGCAGAGGCTGAAGTACCGGTTCCTCCACCCGTGGAGAAGGCAGCAGAGGTAATCCACACTGTAATGGGTGACTTCCCAGCAAACTGGCCTACACAGAACGGCGCGGTGATACTTCCAGTGATACTGTTCCCACAACCCGTGGATGAAGAAGTAGTGGAAGCGGTTAACCGTGAGCCAGAACCAGTGCCAGTGCCCAGGGATGAACCTGTACCCAGCCCCCCTACACCTCCGCCTGCTCCACACTATAGCAGGGAGGAGGAACCGCTTGTTACCTCTACCCCACTGTCTAGCAACACTGACACCGGGCCCCGAAGGTCCACCCGTTCTAACCTAGGTAGACCCCCACTTAGGTACAGGGAGACCGTTCTATGAGTAAAAGGGGTCCGCAAATGTGAAGGAGTTGTTGTTTGTTTGAAAGTTCTACTGAAGTTGAAAATGATAAGTGAAAATGATCCGAAGTTCACCTGATTCACCGTGTGATTTGCAACCGGCTGGAGCCGGCACCGTTGTCCCTGTGGGGACCGTTTAAAATGCATGGGAACTATCCATGGACAAGCCCGTGAACTTGCAGGGCAACCACAGACGTTAGTGGCTTGTAAATATGTTGGTTACCGTTACCGTTTTCCGCAGTGCCGCCTCCGGAGAGGCAGGTTGGAGGGAGGGCCCTGAGCAGAGCAGGCCAGGGCCCAGCCACCAAAGGAACCGGTGGCTACCCTCTGGAGGGAAAGGACAGATCCCGCTCGGGTACCGTGTGCTGGACTGTGGGTCAAGGGGTGCTGCCTGGGTTTTAGGGGCAGCATCAGGGCCAGGTTACTTGGGTGGGAGAGAGCGGAAACCGTGACCGTAAACCGTTGCAACGTTAAAAGTAAATGTGCCTCCCGTCTTGGGAAGAAGTTATTAAAAATGTTATTTATGTTTGTTTAACCCTGTTATCCCCTTTTTACAGAAAAATAAAACCGGTGTAAGACGGCAGCCCGCGGACGGTCTGCATTTTGCTAAGGGGGAATGTATCGCCCTGGGCAAGCCAGGGGTCACAGGTCACAACACCACCACACCCCACACCCCAGGTAGGCACACCTAAGCTGAACCAAAAATCCTTGTTGCCTTCCTCCAGGAGTCTGATGATGCACACCAGGGGGTGGGCCAGGCGGTTGGCTCCGCCCACCGATGAGCTCACAACTCTGGAGGTGGGAAAACCAGGCAGTTTAGCCCGGGTAGGGCAAGAGTGAACAACGGAGTTGAGTGAGGAGCAGATAAGAGAAGTGAAAGTGAAGGAAAGAAAAGTTGAAAAGGAGGAAAGCAAGAAGTGGTGACAGAGCAGAGAGTGTGCAAAGCCTGAGAGCCCAGCTTTGTGTAGGGCCAGAACAGCAAGGTCAGCGACGGCGGTGACTGTCCGGAGGGGGACCATTTGGAAGTTCCTGGAAGGACCCCGTTGGCTGTGTGCCCGGTGGTCTGGAGCAGTGTTCCGAAGGACAGTCAGCACCAGGGCAGGGGCCTCTCGGACCCCGGAAAGGCTAGGAGTCGCCCAATTTGCCGAATCCGTCAGTGAAGGGGACGTAGATTCCCCCAACAACCAAGTCCCGATTGAAGGCAACAGCCCAACCCGTAGAACAGAGGCACCGCCACCGCCAGGGCACCAGTCTCTGAGGGCCAGCGCCTGCGGGCAAAGTGTAGTGCTCCTCCGGCCCAGCTTGAAGCCGGGGAGCGGGTTACCGGTGGGGACCCATCGCAACCAACCGTACATACAGGTGCAAGGAAGAGGGACATTACCGTCACCTACCGGGGAAGCGAAGCAGCCGTCTGTGGGACCGTCCTACCAGCCGTTTGGTTTACCGTACAAACTGTGTCCACGTCTCAGGCTGAGTGAGTACCACAGTGCCGCAAGGCACAGCGCTGTCCCCGCGTCCCTGCGCCCACCAAGCCCTGCACCTCCCAAGCCATCACCGGGCCCCGGGATCACCAACCCCTACCCACGGAGGGGCAACACAACACCTGGCTGCTCCCCATCACCATCCCCGGGATCCCCGCATTAAGCAGCGGTGGTGCTACACATCACCACAACCGTGGGTGGCGTCACGGACATTATCCCAACATCCCAAACCCCCCTTTCACTCACGGGCGAGGAGTGCCGCTCGAGAAAAACCCCCGGGATCCGGCCTACGGCTCGAGCCACCACTGAGCAGCTGCCGGACCCGAGCAGAAGGGGTGAGCGTGGTGTGCTGACACCCTCCTCCCCGCCCGCGACATATATACCCCCCCACTTTTTGATTCGAGTGTCCGCGTGGACCCCACGGGTCCAGAGACCCCTCGAGCCACCGCGACTCCGGATCCAAGTGGCTCGGCTGCTGCTACGTAGCGGTACACACTTATATAGTGCTGGGCATCCCACCTAGTCTAATAGTATGGGCATCATCAATAGGCTGTAAGCCACGCACTGTGCACCTACATATGTAAACAGCAGTCTATACAAGCCATTTGTGTGCAATTTTATCCAGAAGCAACCCCCACCTCCATGCATTGGCAGTGTGTGTGGTTACTTTATTAGTGTTTTGCACCTGTGATATCTATATCTTAATTGGGGGCTTTGCTGCATCCTGTCAGTACATTAAATCCTTTGGCCTGGGAAGGTTAAAACTGTTGCCCTCTTGTTTCTGTAAGTAATTGTTGAATTTTTGGGGGAAATTATATTCCTCTTTTTGTTGCTTTTTTTTTGATAAATACCGTATTTTTCGCTTTGTAAGACACACTTGTAGAGCCCCACGGGGCAGGTGTTTTAACCTACTCTCAGCCGGGCTGGGGGTGCAGATCCTCTGCGTCGTGACGGGGGCCTTGGCCTGGTTCCGTTGCCCCAAGGCGTTCAGGAAGGGAAAGATGGCGGTGGACAGGAGGCAGTAATGGAGGATGGGGGTGGTAGTGACTGTTAGGAAAGTCTTTTTAGGATGATCGTGACGCCACCTGTGGTACGCGGCCAGGGATGGGCCACCGCTCCAGGATCTGTCACTGGGGCAGATGTTGGGGTCCAGCCGGGATGGTGTCGCTGTCCACAGGCGGAGCAGGATTACCCTGGGGAGGATGGCGGGGTGGTGTTAGTCCCCGTTGGTGCCGCAGCGCTGGGCAACGACGCCGAAAAAGGAGAGGCAGAGACAGGGGCTGCAGTTTCAGGTCTTTTTACTCACAAGTCTTTCAGATGCTACCCAGGGTACTGTTCTCTGCCACGATGGGCTCCAGCCGATCCTGGATCCGTGAAAGGTCAGGTCCGGTGTGTGTGTGTCAGCCTGTGAGCCCTTTCCTCCTTTGATGCGCTAAGTATTGGACCCCCTTGGCATGAAGCCCTTGAGGGATCCGGTGTCAGTAAAGTGTCCCATTCTGTATGCTGATAGCATGGTTCCGTTATGGGGCCGGTCCTCAACCCCAGATCCTATATGCTATTTGCTGCAGAACTCGTGGGACGGGTCCAGTAACTGTTCTAGCCATTCCCCGTGACCCTTGCAGAGTTGGTAGGCAACGTGAAGTATGCCTGCCCTAGGATTCTGTATCCCGACAGCACCGGTCCTGTGGAAGCAGCTTCCCTGCTTCTCCCCAGCGACTGTGTTGAACGCCTTGGCCCACAGAGCCGCTTGTGTCACATCCACTCTGCTCTGTGTCTGAAGCTGTTCTACTCTCTGGTTGTTGTGTTGTGTGTTCCAAGCTATTGCCCCCAGTCGCTGCCACCGGCTGGTTCACTACTCTCACTAGGTCAACCTGCTCTTCCCACTGTGTGCTCCTGACTCTCCCTGATGGTTGCTTCTCCCTGTCCCTGAGTCCCCAGTCCAGTGGATCTGGGGAGCGCCTGGTGCGGTGGCGTCCTGTAAACCCACTGCTGTAGTAACCCTCTACTGTGATCCCACCCTGGCCTGGTCCCCATTGGGGAGGACAACCCAGTGTTACTGTATGTTTGTGTGGGTGAAAACCGGTACTGACCTTCCCAGAACCCAAGAAAAGTACTACACCCTAATGCGGGTGCAGTACCCTGTGGCGCCACACACTTTTTTCCCCAAAACTAGGGATAAAATGGGGGTGCGTCTTCCAAAATGGATATGGCTTACTGGCATGGCAATGATCGAGTGGCGTCATAGGAGATAAGCTCTCAGGACGCAATTAGGGGTATTGCAGCAGGCGGCATTGATCTGCAGGTGGGTGGGCTACAACGGTTTCTCGGCGGCGGGTGTGTTGATCTACGGGTGGTCTGCGAGGCTGTCTTGCTGGCAAGTGCATTGAGCTGACTCCCTGCTCAATTGAATCGCCCTCGGTTGACGTGATGAACTGCAAGAAAATGGCCGTGGAGGCGGCGCGTGCTCAGATAGGACTCCGCAGCCATTTTCTTGAAGTCCATCTTGTCAACCGCGGGTGATTCAATGGAGCCAGCAGTGAGCTCAAAGCGCCTGCCACCGAGACACCCTCACAGTCCGCCCAACCGCTAATCAATGCACCCGCCACCGAGAGACCCTGTGCTGTGACACCTCCACAGACTGCCCACCTGCAGATCAATGGCGCCCACCACGACACCCCTGAGCGTGTCCTGTAATCTGCCTCCAATGACCCAGCTCCACCACCGTCGCCCTGGTAATTCATACCCGGGTTATACAATTGTGCCCGCCACTACCCCCCGAGCCCGCAGTATCGCTGACCCTCCTGAACTTCAGCATCGCCTACCCAGCCTTCTGTGATCTTCCTGAGCCGCTCCACCACCGCTTGTCCCCCTTGGTGAGCATTGGGATTAAGACGCACTAGGATTATAAGACGGACCCTCATTTCAACATTAAAAATTATTTTTTCCTATATTCCTCCTCTAAATTTGGGGTGCGTCTTATAATACAGTGCGTCTTATGAAACGAAAACTATGGTACTTGGGGAAATGTTAACTCTAAAGGAAGCAGATAGTAATTACCCGGTCATCCATGCAATCGGCAACCGTCCACTGTGCAAGAACTTCACCAATTAGAAAACTCATATTTACCTGTTAATATGTCGATTCCACAGCCCCAAAAAATTCTTAAAGGTGTTGTCCACTACTCAGACAACCCTTCTCAACCCTATATGTGCGCCATTACAATAATAACACTTATACTCACCCCTAATGCCAGGGCCATTCCAGTAAAGTCTCAGGACTCGCGATGGGATAAGTAGGTTATCACGACACTCAGATGCATGAAATATGGCATTTATTGAAACAAAAGCTGCAGTATATGTGTATAGGTAAAGAGGCCAACATTTTGGTACACAAACCTTGTTCATGGCCTAGAAAATAGAAAGAGCCTCCAGTTCCTGTAAATTCTTTGGCTTTCGTGCATGAACTGCGTGCTTGAGTTCTCCCCAGAGTGGCTCACTGATGCGGTCAGGAGACTGAGATGCCACTCCAGAACCTTCACTTTGTTCTGCTGTAGACAATGACAGGTCAACTTGGCCTTGTGTTTTGGATCGTTGTCATGTTGGAACGTCCAAGTACCTCCCATGCGCAGCTTCCGGGCTGATGAGAGCAAATTTGTCGCCAGTATTTGCTGATAACGTGCTGCATTCATCTTTCCTTCATCTTTGGTTAAGTTTCCTGTTCCTTTGTAGCTCACACATCCCCACATCATCAGCGATCCACCTCCGTGCTTTACAGTAGAAATGGTGTTCCTTTCGTCATAGGCCTTGTTGACACCTCTCCAAATGTAAAGCCTGCTTTACACGTTGCAATTAGTTGTACAATCGCATTTGCGATGTGACACGCCCAGGTTGCATACGGGATCCTATGAGATTGCACGTAGGTCGTTCATTTGCTGTCACACGTGCGTTAGTAGTCTATGTTAAATTGATCAATTTTGTGTGCGATACTTTAGATCATGTGTTCTGTGACGTATGCATTGGGCACCTTTTTTTTTTTTATTTATTGACTTGACAAGCGTGTGTAATGTGTAGGGATGCGTTTTTACTATGTCATCTGCCATTCAGCTCTGCTACATGGCCGCTGACAGCAGACACAGACAGCCATGCAGCAGAGCTGAATGGCAGATGACAGCAGACACAGACAGAGCCGCACTGTCAGAATGAACTCGGGTGAACTTCACCCGACTTCATTGTCATGCTGCGGCTCTGTCTGTGTCGCGTCCTGATTAGCGGTCACCCCTGAAGGACTCACCGGTGACCGCTAAACTCCTGAGTAACTGAATTGAGAGGCCCTCTCTCATATACTCACCGATCCCCGATCCCCGGCGCTGCACGGCGTTCACACTGCTCCGGCGGCTTTTACTATTTTGAAAAAGCCGGCCGCCCATTAAACAATCTCGTATTCCCTGCTTTCCCCGCCCACCGGCGCCTATGATTGGTTACAGTGAGACACGCCCCCATGCTGAGTGACAGGTGTCACACTGCACCCAATCACAGCAGCCGGTGGGCGTGTCTATACTGTGTAGTGAAATAAATAATTAAATAATTAAAAAAAACGGCGTGCAGTCCCCCCCCCCAATTTTAAAACCAGCCAGATAAAGCCATACGGCTGAAGGCTGGTATTCTCAGGATGGGGAGCTCCACGTTATGGGGAGCCCCCCCAGCCTAACAATATCAGCCAACAGCCGCCCAGAATTGTCGCATACATTAGATGCGACAGTTCTGGGACTGTACCCGGCTCTTCCCGATTTGCCCTGGTGCGTTGGCAAATCGGGGTAATAAGGAGTTTTTGGAAGCCCATAGCTGACAATAAGTCCTAGATTAATCATGTCAGGCGTCTATGAGACACCCTCCATGATTAATCTGTAAATTACAGTAAATAAACACACACACACCCGAAAAAATCCTTTATTAGAAATAAAAAACACAAACATATACCCTGGTTAACCACTTTAATCAGCCCAAAAAAGCCCTCCATGTCCGGCGTAATCCAGGATGGTCCAGCGTCGCTTCCAGCGCTGCTGCATGGAGTTGACCGGAGCTGCAGAATACACAGCCGCTCCGGTCACTTCCACACAGCAACTGAAGACAGCCGCGCGATCGGCTGAGCTGTCACTGAGGTTACCCGCTGTCACTGGATCCAGTGGTGGCCGCGGGTAACCTCAGTGACAGCTCAGCTGATCGCGCTACTCACCGCCGCTCCTCTCACCTCCACGCAGCAACTGAGGTGAGTAGCGCGATCAGCTGAGCTGTCACTGAGGTTACCCGCGGCCACCGCTGGATCCAGTGACAGCAGGTAACCTCAATGACAGCTCAGCTGATCGCACGGCTGTCTTCAGTTGCTGTGTGGAGGTGACAGGAGCGGCGGTGTCTTCTGCAGCTCCGGTCACCTCCATGCAGCAGCGTTGGAAGCGACGCTGGAGCATCCTGGATTACGCCGGACATGGAGGGCTTTTTTGGGGCTGATTAAAGTGGTTAACCAGGGCATATGTTTGTGTTTTTTATTTCTAATAAAGGATTTTTTCGGGTGTGTGTGTGTTTATTTACTGTAATTTACAGATTAATCATGGAGGGTGTCTCATAGACGCCTGACATGATTAATCTAGGACTTATTGTCAGCTATGGGCTGCCAATAACTCCTTATTACCGCGATTTGCCAACGCACCAGGGCAAATCGGGAAGAGCCGGGTACAGTCCCAGAACTGTCGCATCTAATGTATGCGGCAATTCTGGGCGGCCATTGGCTGATATTGTTAGGCTGGGGGGCTTCCCATAACGTGGCGCTCCCCATCCTGAGAATACCAGCCTTCAGCCGTATGGCTTTATCTGGCTGGTTTTAAAATTGGGGGGGACCGCACGCCGTTTTTTTTAATAATTTCATTATTTATTTCACTACACAGTATAGACACGCCCACCGGCTGCTGTGATTGGGTGCAGTGTGACACCTGTCACTCAGCGTGGGGGCGTGTCTCACTGTAACCAATCATAGGCGCCGGTGGGCGGGGATAGCAGGGAATACGAGATTGTTTAATGGGCGGCCGACTTTTTCAAAACAGTAAAAGCCGCTGGAGCAGTGTGAACGCCGTGCAGCGCCAGGGATCGGTGAGTATATGAGAGGGGGATAGACTGACATGGACAGAGAGTGAGGGACAGAGATAGTGACCGACTGACAGAGATTAGTGAATGACAGACATTGTGAGGCGCTTCAGAACGCAGCTTTTCAGCTGCGCTGTGAAGCGGACCTTTTTTAAGCTGCGGTGCAGAGCGCACACCTGCGCACATAGCCTCAGACATCAAAATCGTATGAGGGATGTCACACGTTACAATTCACTAGGTTCGTGCAACAAAACGCTCAATTCTAGACAAAGATACGATGTGTTTGCGATCAACAGTTTTGCGTTCAATCCTGATCGCATGTAGATGTCACACGCAGATACCTCACAAACGATGCCCGATGTGCGTCACTTACAACTTGACCCTAACGACGGCTTGTGAGATATATTGAAGCGTGTGTAGCGGGCTTAACGTTTATGGTTTTGGTGAAAAAGTTCAATTTTTGTCTCATCACTCCAAATTACCTTGTTCCAGAAGTAAATTTTCTTGTTCCAGAAGTTTGGAGGCTTGTCTCTGAGCTGTTTGGCATAATGTAGGTGGATACTTTGTTGTATTTGCACAGTAATGGCTTTCTTCTGGTGATTCCACCATGCAGCCCTTTTTCTTCAAGTGCACCACACCGCTAGTTTTCAGTGAGTCCTGTATTTCAACTAATGTTATTTGTGGGTTCTTGTTATGATTCAGTGACCGAAAAGGATCCGAAAAAGGACAAAAACTAGGAAACCCAGAATGTTACAAGAGTGGTTGGAATCTCAGCAAACTGCAGACGTAACACTAACACACAACTAGAAGTAGCCTTAGGACGTGCCTACGATGACCTTCTCGCCTTGACACAGCCGGAGAACTAATTATTTCTACAGAGAGAAATACAGGAAAGGCTAATTTGCCTCGGAGCAGTTCCCAAAGATATAGATAGCCTCTCACATATATAGATAACTGTGATGTAAGAAAACACTATACACAGGAAAACAGATTCAGCAAAGATGAGGCCCAAAATCTCTAAATAGGAAAGGACAGAAAAGCACACTGCCTGCAGCCGTGCAATACCCTAGAAAAAAAAACAACACGCCTGATATGGAAAAATACTGAGCCCACATGGACTCTCCCCCACTATATCAGTACTTCGGTATTACTGGGATCCAAACAAAACGCATATAGTGGAGGAACTGAAATTAGTACCAAGCATGACAAAACAAAATACATAGCAGAATATGGAGCAAAGTACACAGACATTCCCAGCAGGGAATGATCCAACTCCTCCCAGAACTCCACACAGGGAAAATAGAAAATAAGACTTAGTACCTAAACAGAAAAAACAACAAGAAGGTAGAAAACACCAGGAGAGGTACAAAGACCAAACTTATCTGAAAGGAGTTCTGGTAGACACAGAAGCAAGGGCTGGCTTCAGAATGTCCTTAGCACAGAGGAAACAACATTGAGCACCGGCCAGGAACAAGAGAACACTACTCAGTTATATAGGCCCTGTGTCAGGTTTCCGGGTTTTCCAGTTCTCTTTTGCATGAGCTTGCCCTCGGTTAACATGGAGTTTTATGTTCTGTTGCCCTACTTCCTGTCCAGCTGCTTAAAAGGCCGCCTCTAAGTTTAGTCCAGTGCCTGAGTATACTGCTTGCTGTGTGCTCCTGCTTTGCTGCTGCTGCTACTTCTTGATTACCTTTGGATCCTCCTGAAAGTCTACCGACCGACTCTGGACCATACCCCGGTTTCTTCAAGCTGTGCCCGGACTCCGTCTGCCGTCTTTGTTCAGCACGTCTGCCCGGTTTTCTCCGGTTCGTAACCATTCTGGACTTTCATCCCGTACGGACACTTCTGGACTTTACCACTTGCCCCTTGTGTCCCGGCTGCTGCGCATTTAGGCCTTCCGGGGTTGATTGCCGGACAGTCCCTGTATAGGGGTTCGCTCTGGTGGTCTCCCTGGGGGAGTCCGGTGCGTGGCCCCGGGAATCCCCTTCGCTCCGTTTCGGGAAGGTATTTTTCATGTGTTTGTTATACTGTGTATTTCCGTTGTGTATCTACCGTGGTTACATATTATAAACATCTTGTACCACAAACTCGTCTCTGGTTGTCATTGCCCTAACGCTATCGAAATCCTCAGAACATATAATAAGTATTACATTATACTCAGGCCATAAGAGGATTTCGCTGGGGCAATGACTGAGACACGAGGAGTAGATCAGCTCTTTTCTATGATTAACTCCTTGCAGCAGGAGATGGAGGCGGTGCAGACTAAACTTAGAGATGTGGAGGCACAGCTGGGCCATGATCACCAGGTACTGGGTCCGGCTATTCAGGATTTGCAAGTCAGAGTGGAGGCTCAGGAAGCCGTTCCCACTACGTCCGTATCAGCTGCCGGTATGCCTAGGTTACCCCCATTCCGTTTCAATGGTGACCGTAGTCAGTTTCGTGGATTTGTGAACCAATGTATACTGTTTTTTGATGTACATGCCGATTATTACCGTTCTGACCGGTCCAAAGTGTTATGTATAATTATGTTATTAACCTCACGAGCACTGGCTTGGGCTAATCCTATGATAGAGAACCGGGACGTCCGTTTAAATCACCTAGATGATTTTCTGACCGCAATGGCGCAGATGTTTGATGATCCGAATCGCCGTGCTACCGCTGAATCGGCTCTCCTTTCCTTACGTCAGGGAAAGCGTTCTGTCGTTGAATACGCCACTGAATTTAAGAGGTTAGTGGTAGACACCGACTGGGGAAACAATGCATTATTGTCTGTCTTCAGAAAGGGGTTGTCCGGTACCATCAAGGATGAGTTAGCTCGTTCCGAATCTCCAGGGGATTTTGAACTGTTTCTCCAGCACTGTGTGCGTATTGATACCCGCTTGACGGAACGTAGACAGGAAAAATGGGCAGCTGTAAACCGTGTAAACAACTTTGCATTTCCTTCCAGAGAACCCGCTCTCAGGACGCCACGGGAGGCCGAGGACGTTCCTATGCAAGTGGACTCTCTGCAAAAACGAGAGACCAATGAACGTCGCGAACACCGGCTCCGTGAGCGTTTGTGTTTCTATTGCGGTCAATCGGACCATTTCTTGATCGACTGCCCGAAACGTCCGAATCGCCCAAATAAGGTATTGGCAGCCATGGCAGAGTGTGACAACACGGACGCAGAGTCCGATATCTCTGAGGCAAGTGGACACTTGGATGCGGTATTTCCCTTGACTGTAATGTCTACCTCACCGAAGGACTCAGAGGGGAAATATACCCATTGCTCACTCCCCATTCAGATCCGTTGGGAGGGACAGCTAATTCCTACCTCTGCAATGATAGACTCTGGGGCAGGGGGAAATTTCATGGACTCTTCCTTTGCCAGGAAACACGGTATCCGGACTCAGCAAAGATCCTCACCGGTTACCATGGAGACGGTAGAC
This sequence comes from Anomaloglossus baeobatrachus, assembly GCF_048569485.1. Lineage (NCBI taxonomy): Eukaryota > Metazoa > Chordata > Amphibia > Anura > Aromobatidae > Anomaloglossus > Anomaloglossus baeobatrachus. Next base: position 50,333,168 of record NC_134358.1, read on the forward strand.
GGATCTCCGTTAATCTCTGGACCAGTTGATCGGGAAACCGTACCGCTAGAATGCGTCATGAAGCCAGGTCAGCAGGAGACCCTTGTTTTCATGCTAATTTCTTCTCCTCATTTTCCGATTATTTTAGGTATTCCGTGGCTACGGTCTACAAATCCGGTCATCGATTGGGAAACTAAGGAAATATCCTTCCCACCGCAGAGTATTCCGACCATTAGTCCAACTGTTCCGGTTCCAGTAACACCGAATGCGGAGGGCACTGTACAGGTACCTGTTCTACCCCCGGTGTATAACGACTTTGCGGACATATGCGACAAAAGAAAAGCCGATCGGCTTCCCCCGCATAGACCGTATGATTGCCCCATAGACTTACTCCCAGGGGCGGAGATCCCGTTTGGTCATGTCTACCCGTTGGCGGCACCTGAGCTAGAAGCACTAAAAGACTACATTGATGAGAGTCTAGCTAAGGGATTTATTCGTCCGTCTACCTCACCAGCAGGGGCACCCATCTTTTTCGTGAAAAAGAAAGAGGGGACTCTAAGACCCTGTATTGACTACCGGGAACTGAATAAAATAACCATCCGGAACCGGTATCCGTTACCATTGATTCCTGAGCTGTTGGAGAGGGTCCAACAGGCAAAAATATTCACCAAATTGGACCTCCGTGGGGCATACAATCTACTCCGCATACGTCCCGGAGACGAGTGGAAGACCGCATTCCGATGTCGGTATGGACATTTTGAGTACCTAGTGATGCCTTTTGGACTTTGTAACGCTCCCGCGGCTTTCCAACATCTAGTTAACGATATTTTTAGGGATATCATGGACCAATTCATGGTGATTTATCTGGACGATATCCTAATCTTTTCTGATTCCCTACAGGAACACCAGGAGCACGTCAAGACCGTACTTACCCGGCTGAGGGAAAACCACCTGTACATCAAACTGGAGAAATGCGAATTCCATTGCTCACAGATACAATTCTTAGGTTATGTCATCTCTCCTCAGGGACTGAACATGGAGTCGGGCAAGATACAAGCAATTCTAGACTGGCCGGAACCGGGAAACATCAAAGAGGTACAACGCTTTGTCGGTTTTGCCAACTTTTACCGACGTTTTATCCGTAATTTTTCAGAGATCGTTCGTCCCATCACTCTGTTAACCAAGAAAGGACAGAAGTTTGTGTGGTCCGCCCAGGCCCAGGAAGCCTTCCATCGTCTCAAGGTTTGTTTTACCTCAGCGCCTATATTGGTACATCCGAATCCCGCACTTCCCTTTATCGTGGAAGTCGACGCTTCCGACTACGCATTAGGGGCCATCCTTTCTCAAAGGACTGGGGACAAGAGTCTCTTACATCCGTGTGCTTTCTTTTCCCGCCGGTTGTCCCCTGCAGAAAGGAACTATGACATTGCGGACAAGGAATTGTTAGCGATTATTTCCGCTTTCAAGGAATGGAGACACCACTTACAGGGAGCCGCGCAGCAAGTGATAGTACTCACAGATCATCGTAATCTGGAATTTCTTAAGTCTGCCAGGTGCCTGTCTCCACGGCAAGCCCGTTGGAGCCTATTCCTTAACCAGTTCAATTTTGTCGTTACATACCGTCCAGGTTCACGTAATGGGAAAGCCGATGCCTTGTCCCGAATCCACGCCGTGGACTCCGTGCCTGGAACCCCGTCTCAGACCGTGTTATCGGATGCCAATTTCGTTGGAGTAATCCAGGACCAGGACTTGTGGAAGGACATCAAGCTGGCCTATGATGGTGACGTATTTCTTGCTGCCCCCCCGAATGATGTAACTCTTGTTCTTCGGAATGGTGTGTGGTTGAGAGAACGACGCATTTATGTCCCGGAGGCCGTAAGACTTCGGGTTCTCAAGTTGGTCCATGACTCCGTGTTGGCTGGTCATAGGGGGGTACAGAAGACGCAGGAATTTCTCAGCCGTTTTTTCTGGTGGCCTACCTGTTTAAAGGATGTAAAGGACTATGTCCACTCATGTGTGGTTTGTGCCCGGTGCAAGGTTCCTCGTGTGGCTCCTACGGGACTCCTCCAACCGTTACCCGTGCCATCTCGCCCTTGGGGGTCTATCTCAATGGATTTTATAGTGGAGTTGCCCGTCTCAGACGGTCACAATACCATTTTAGTGGTGGTGGATCGGTTGACTAAAGCTGCTCACTTTATTCCGTGTGCCGGTCTTCCCTCAGCCGCAGAGACAGTGGATTTGGTTATCCAGAACGTATTCCGATTGCATGGGGTACCAGACGAGATCATCTCTGACCGGGGCGTGCAGTTCACGTCTAGGTTCTGGAAGGGGTTTTGTACGGCACTCCAGATTGATGTCTGTTTGTCTTCTGCATACCATCCTCAGACAAATGGGCAAACCGAACGGACCAATCAAACCCTGGAACAATACCTTCGATGTTATGTCAGCCATCTGCAGGACGATTGGTTGAAGATGCTTCCGTTGGCGGAGTTCTCGTATAACAACACTCAGAGCAGCTCCACTAAGGTAACGCCCTTTTTTGCTAACTTGGGTTACCATCCGACTATTTTGCCTAGGTCACCGGTTGCGGTCTCAGTGCCTGCGGTGGAGGACAGATTGACAGAGCTACGACAAAATCTGGAGGTTCTGAAGGACACTGTGGCTACAGCTCAGGAGCGTTACAAGAGGTCGGCAGACACTCACCGGAAACCGGCACCCATGTATAAGGTAGGGGACTCTGTATGGTTGTCCACCAAGAACCTGAGATTGGGTGTCCCTTCGCAGAAGCTGGGACAAAAATTCATCGGTCCGTTTAAGATCACCGGGATCGTGAGCCCTGTGGCCTGTCGGCTGCGGTTACCGCACCATCTAAAGGTACACCCGGTCTTTCATGTTTCTCTCCTCAAATCCGTCTCTCCCAATACGTTTCATGGTCGTGTCGTGCCTCCTCCTCCGCCTGTGATGGTCGACGGCGAGGAGCAGTTCGTGGTTGAGGACATTATTGACTCCCGGCTCCATCGTCGTCGGCTTCAGTATCTGGTACGTTGGCAGGGGTACGCCCCCGAGGACGATTCCTGGGAACCGGTGGGTAACATTCGAGCTCCCCGGAAGATCGCTCAGTTTCATCGACGGTACCCGGACAAGCCAGGCCCTGACCCGTCCTGAGGCCGTTTCTGGGGGGGGAGTACTGTCAGGTTTCCGGGTTTTCCAGTTCTCTTTTGCATGAGCTTGCCCTCGGTTAACATGGAGTTTTATGTTCTGTTGCCCTACTTCCTGTCCAGCTGCTTAAAAGGCCGCCTCTAAGTTTAGTCCAGTGCCTGAGTATACTGCTTGCTGTGTGCTCCTGCTTTGCTGCTGCTGCTACTTCTTGATTACCTTTGGATCCTCCTGAAAGTCTACCGACCGACTCTGGACCATACCCCGGTTTCTTCAAGCTGTGCCCGGACTCCGTCTGCCGTCTTTGTTCAGCACGTCTGCCCGGTTTTCTCCGGTTCGTAACCATTCTGGACTTTCATCCCGTACGGACACTTCTGGACTTTACCACTTGCCCCTTGTGTCCCGGCTGCTGCGCATTTAGGCCTTCCGGGGTTGATTGCCGGACAGTCCCTGTATAGGGGTTCGCTCTGGTGGTCTCCCTGGGGGAGTCCGGTGCGTGGCCCCGGGAATCCCCTTCGCTCCGTTTCGGGAAGGTATTTTTCATGTGTTTGTTATACTGTGTATTTCCGTTGTGTATCTACCGTGGTTACATATTATAAACATCTTGTACCACAAACTCGTCTCTGGTTGTCATTGCCCTAACGCTATCGAAATCCTCAGAACATATAATAAGTATTACACCCTGTCAGAATAACCTGATTGCCAATCATCCCCAGCTGTCTGGTTTCTATTCAGCAAGCAAACTTCACTACCAGCACTGACCACAAGAAGGAGCCCCAAACTGGAACCTAGTCCAAATGTATTCACAACAGGTTCTTCTTTGTATCCAGAACAATTTTCCTGGCAGTTGTGGCTGAAATTTTTGCTAGTTTACCTGATCATGGTTTGGTTTTTACAGAGCCCCTGATTTTCCATTTGATAATCACAGTGTGAACACTGCTGACTGGCATTATCTTTTTGTATCCCTTTCCAGTTTTATACTGTTCAACTATCTTGTCCCAAATATTCGTTGATAATTATTTTGCTTTCCCCATGACTCATAATCCAGCAATCACAGTGGCTGGATGAAAGATGGAAGAGTCTGTCTGGATTCCAGAAACTCACTCAGCTTTTATACACACACTGATTACAACCAAACAGGTCACAGGTGAGGATGTTACCTTTATTAGCCATTCAAACCCATTTGTGTCATCTTCTGCCCATGTTATCAGGCCAAAATCACCAGGGTGTGTGAACTTTTCATCAGGGTCATTTGGATGTTTTTTGGTTGTCATTTTGATTTAAAAAGAGAAAACACAGTAGTTTGACAATAAATGGCTTCACCCAACCACTAACCATTAGTGGGAAAAATGTTTTTGTGCTATCATTCATATTCTCTGTAAAAAGGACAAGAAAGCAAAAAATCTGCCGTGGTATGTAAACTTTTGAGAACAACTGTAATAGCATGATTAAAATTAAAACAAATATAGCAATAAAGAAATAAAAACATGATTCTTATTGTCATCATATAACAAATTATATATGTACACAATATATAATTCATCAAAATAAAGCAAGTAGTTTAGTAATTAAAATATGCTGCTTGAGTATCTGAGATCAAAAGATTGAAGATAGGAAAAAGTTATTTTTCTAGAAAAAAAATATAAAAAAATTGATGAAATAAAAAATGCGAAAGAAAGAAAAATGTGGAAAAAAATTAAGTATCAAATGGCATAAATGAAAAAATGAGAGAAATGAAAAAAGAGAAAAAATAAAAAAATTAATGAAATGAAAAAAGGAGGGATAAAACAAAATTAGAAAAATGAAAAAATGGAAGAATGAAAGAACAAGAAGAAGAAATGAAAATAAGACAAGTGAGATCAAAATGAAAAAAAATTGAAAATAGAAAAAAAATGATATGAGTTGAAAAAAACCCCCAAAAAAACAAAAATAAAATAAGCAACAGAGAAAATAACATGGAAGTATAAGGGAGATGAATGGAGGAAATTCCAGGACTCGCGTGACATCACTGCAGCCAATCAATGCTGGCTTCTGTAATGCAAAGTATGGGTTAAGTACCAAGCAAAGGTGAAAGGTAAGGGAAGGGAAACCCTGCGTCTAGGGAAGGGGAAGATGGTGACCACTGACCAAACCTACCACTGGCTCCTTGGGTCCCTCAACACCCTAGATAGGTTCTGCAGCTATGCGCTGAGCTGGATACCTGACCCTAAGATGACCCTAGAGCTGGGCCCTAGAGAAGAAATGGGTGGGATGAGCTCTTCATTAACCCCACTAAACAACTATAGAAGACACACGGAGCACACATAGGGTGAAAGCCCATGAGCAACTTATCTACAGATGCCTCAGGAAGAAGTTCAGCAAATAACAGCAACCATCCCACAGATTCCACCTGCTTGCATCCAGAGCTTGTGAAGGAACTAGATATCACCAGCACAAGGCCAAGGAAAATGAGAGAATTTAAACCCAAGGGGAATTGTAGATGATCAGCGAGTGTAAAGGGTGCTTTACACGCTGCGACATCGCTAGCTTGTTAGCGATGTGACACGCCAGATCGCAGATGTGAGCTGCCGAGATCGCACATAGGTCGTTTCTATAGCGCCGGTCACATGTGCGATGTCGGTAGATCGCATCTGCGATCTGGCGTGTCACATCGCTAACGAGATCATTAGCGATGTCGCAGCGTTTAAAGCACCCTTAAGTGTTATTATTTTAATAGGGTCAGTCATATGGAATGAGAAATGGTCGTCCATGTAGTAGACAATCACTTTAATATTTATGTAAAAAATGATTTATTTTTTTCCAAAAATTTTATTTAAGAAGTTTCAAAAATTTAGTTTAATAACAATTTTTCCCTTTCTAACCTGCTCTTCACAAGGATCGCGCAAATGGAGAAGTGTTGACTTTGCAGGGAGAGGAAAGTGATCTCCTGGTAAGACATATGGTCAGGAACCATTCGTCAAAAGCTACACTGATTAGGGAACATTTTCCTGTAATATGGTAATTCCACTGCCCAATACATTTCTGAACAATTTTGGAAAATATTTCTAAAAAAATGTATTTCACTTATGAAGTTTAAAGTAGTTTGGTCGGTTAATGTTCAACAATTTTGCCCTGCATGGCTTTTTTATTCAATAAATTAGTGAACCAGGAAAAGAGTCGGGGAGTGTTTTTTAAAACAATGTGTTTTTTTCTTTTCACTTTTTGAGTTAGTAATGGAATTGTCTGATAGACGCCTATCCATTACTAACCCCTGGGTTTGATGACAGCTATGTTTTTGGACACCGCTGACATCAACTCTAAAAAACATTACCCTAATTGCACCAGGAAAATCTGTGGCGCCCCTGAGGCTTCCATCGCCACAGAGACATTGCACCCCATCCAGAGGTGTGATGTCCCATCCTGGGTAGGGAAAGAGGTACATGCCAGTTCCCAGGTAAACCTGCACTGCACCCATTGGTAGGCACACACAGGGACAGGGGACTGTGGCAGCAACCCTCGTGGCTGGCTCGCCTTGGAGGGCCGGTAAGTCCCATCCCCTATCCGATTGGGTGTTAGCTTAGCAACTGGGGAGGTGGGAGGAGCCACCAGAGAGCAGACAGAGAAAGGAAGGTCAAGTTTGGGCAGTCTGAGAGAGAGGGGAGAAGGAGGACGAGGTCTGCGGGAGGCATAGGAGAAGGAGAGAGAGAAAGAAAGCTCTAGTCAGTCAGGAGCTAAGGAGAAGAAAGTGACGCTTCCTGGTGAAGACCCTGGGACTCAGAGGGTCCAGGTGACACCAAGCAGGGAACGAAAGGATTCCAGGGCCACAGATAGCTTTTGAGCTGGTGGCCTGTTCCACAGGAACATCGGTGGAGGGATCAAGCTGCATCCAGGGGACGGTTCCTAGTCACTGGAGGAGGCGAAGTCAACTCCAAAGGTAACAACCGAGGTCCTGGGAAGCTGCATGCTCCCCGGACCACAGCCCACAGCAGAACCTCTAGAAAAGGGGCAAATAGCCGACAGGCGAGCTCCCAGCCCAGAGGCTGCAGTGGAGGCCGAGCCACGTTCAGCCAACAAGGGCAAGGCTTGAGAAGTCAGCTGAGAAAGGAACACATAGAGGGGTGCACTGGCATTTACCCCCAGATCTACCCGGGATTGGCGGAGGTCCCTGACAGGGGATTCCAGCACACCAGTGGGCAACCGGACAGCTGCCGTGTCAGATAACTAACTGAGTAAACATCTTGAAACTGCAGTCCCTGGTGTTGCTTCTGTTATTTCATCTGCATAGACTTCCATCACACCATAGACTCCTACGAGCACCACTGTGCCCCGGGGTACCGCTCCACCTGTGGGGAGCAGGACCACCCAAGCTGCCCTATCTCCAGCCCTGGAGGCCTCATACAGCAGCAGCGGCTTAATAGCCGCAAACCACAGGTGGCGTCACGACAATTATAAACTCTAACAATCACCCCCACTGAAGCCACTGTAATTGTCACCCACCAGGGTCACGGAGTCAGGCCCCGCCACCACTGACGACCCCCGGACTTGTCCGGCCCGGCACCGGGTGTCCCATAGCCCTGGGGTGGGTGAGTCAACTTTGGCGTCATGAACAGGATTTCATGCCCGATCCCACCGGGTACTGTGCGCCTGAAGAATTGTGCTTAAAAGACTGTGTTATTGTGAAAACCGCAGTCATTACAGCTAGCAAAGCGCGCGAAGAAGGGGGGCGTGCCAGAAGAAAGGGTGCAAAAAGAAGCCCCGCCCCCTTGGTCTTGTCCAAGAAGCGCGAAGCGGTGCCCGCTATGGAAAGCGGAAGAAGAAGACATGGCGCCTAGAAAAGCTGGCTGGCAGAACGAGTCTAAATGCCAGACCAGACAAGTGCAAGAATGTACCTGATAGTAAGGGGAGTGATGCCGGCCATGATGGGCTGGGCGCCAGTCTGGCGCCAGATGCTGCTGCAGCCCCCGGCCCCGCCTCCAAGAATGGAAAGGGTGCAGCCGAGTGGCGTGGTCGAGCACCCGACCAGTGCAGCAGCGAGCATTCCCCAGGAAGGCAGCATGTCGGAGAAGCAGCGGCCAAGCACACCAGGGACCCGAGAGATGGACACCGAAATGCACCTGATCCGGGAAGAAATGGGATACCTCGCCCGGAGGCTGAGCGCGCTGCAGATGGAGGTGGACTGGCGGGGAGGAAACCGGACGGCACCTGAGTACGTGGGCCACAGGATGGAGGCCGCGGAGCAGTACCCGGGTGAGCAAAGCACTAATCTGACCCGTCCAGACCCCCGGCCCTACCAAGCGCCAGCGCCCAGCCCCTCCACAGCCCTGCTGGGCTTCCTCACCAGCCCCGCTGACACTCCAAGGGGCACCGGAACCCTTCCAGAGGGCCCCGAAGATGGCGCCTGGTGCGACTTGGGCCCTGAGCCGCTGGTGGGCCCCCTTCCGAGTCCCCCTGTTAGCCTCCTGGGAGCCACATCACCGGAAGTGAAATAGGACGCTGCGCCCATCGACAGCAGGAGACTGCAGCAGCCCCTGCGCCCCAAGGAGACCCAGATGGCCACTGAAGTGGCCTGCCAGAAAATGCTGGAGGAATACCAGCAGGAGCGGGAAAGACGGGAGGAGAGACGCCGTACGGAGGAGGCGTCCAACCTGGCTGCTAAGGCCCGGATCCAGCGGTTCCGCAAGGAACACCAGGGCCCAGTGCGGAGAGGCCAGGTGATTGAGTTTAAAATGAAGGAAGGTTGGGGGTTCATCAGTCCGGGCTAGGAAAGAACGTCTTTGTCGCGCGCCGCGACATAGAAGAGCACCTCACTAAAGGCCACCCAGGGCGTGATGTGAAGCCGGGTGATGTGCTGGAGTACACCAGGCTGATGGGGAGCCGTGGCTGGTATGCCCTGGGCGTCCATATCGTGCGGGAAGAAACATCCCTGGAGGAGCCAGAGTGGCGCCGTACCGCCGGTAACCCCTTGCAGGCCAGCAGCCCTGCGCCAGCCAGTAACCCTCTGCAACCCAGCAGCCCCACTTCGGCGAGCAGCCCCACTCCAACCCAGGCTGCAGCGCCCCGCAGCAGGCTGGCCACCAACACCCAGGAGACCCAAACCCTGATCTCCTCGGCCTACTTGTTGCCTGAGGCAATGCCGGAGTGGGACCCCCGCATCTATCCCCGCAAGTAAGAATGAAAAGGAAGAAGAACTGAACTGTAAATAGCCCTGTCTGCCCCTTACCCCTTTGTGAAGACGTCCCCTTTGTTTTGCCCTTACGTTCTTTTTGAAGATGACACCCTTTCCTGCCTTACTGCCCCCCTGTGCTTTTTGATGATGTCACCCCCCCTTGTTTATATGTTACCGGGCCACCGGACTGGAATGTGGTCCCCGGTGAATGTGAGTGTGTTATGTGTCCTGTGTTACCAGGCCACTGGACTTAGTGGCTGGTTCGTTTTCTTTGCAACCCCCCTAAGTTAAGAAAGTTAAAAGACGTTTTGGGCCACTGGACTGTGTGGTCAGAAGATCCCCATGTAAATAGTTGCACCTGTTGTGCCCCCTACCAGAATTATGGTAGAAGTGCCAAACCGTGCAATGGACTGGAAGTACACATTTGGAATTTTCTTTATAAGAATGTTTGCAACGTTAAAGAGAAAGCACCTCCCATAAAGGGAAGAAAATTTTTATTGTTTTAATGTTATGCATAACAAAAATGTTTTTGCAGTTTCCACCATTGTTTTGTTGTTTCAGCCCGAGGATGTGCTGGGATTCGCTGTGGGGGAGTGTGGCGCCCCTGAGGCTTCCGTCGCCACAGAGACATTGCACCCCATCCAGAGATGTGATGTCCCATCCTGGGTAGGGAAAGAGGTACATGCCAGTTCCCAGGTAAACCTGCACTGCACCCATTGGTAGGCACACACAGGGACAGGGGACTGTGGCAGCAACCCTCGTGGCTGGCTCGCCTCGGAGGGCCGGTAAGTCCCATCCCCTATCCGATTGGGTGTTAGCTTAGCAACTGGGGAGGTGGGAGGAGCCACCAGAGAGCAGACAGAGAAAGGAAGGTCAAGTTTGGGCAGTCTGAGAGAGAGGGGAGAAGGAGGACGAGGTCTGCGGGAGACAGAGGAGAAGGAGAGAGAGAAAGAAAGCTCTAGTCAGTCAGGAGCTAAGGAGAAGAAAGTGACGCTTCCTGGTGAAGACCCTGGGACTCAGAGGGTCCAGGTGACACCAAGCAGGGAACGAAAGGATTCCAGGGCCACAGATAGCTTTTGAGCTGGTGGCCTGTTCCACAGGAACATCGGTGAAGGGATCAAGCTGCATCCAGGGGACGGTCCCTAGTCACTGGAGGAGGCGAAGTCAGCTCCAAAGGTTAACAACCGAGGTCCTGGGAAGCTGCATGCTCCCCGGACCACAGCCCACAGCAGAACCTCTAGAAAAGGGGCAAATAACCGACAGGCGAGCTCCCAGCCCAGAGGCTGCAGTGGAGGCTGAGCCAGGTTCAGCCAACAAGGGCAAGGCTTGAGAAGTCAGCTGAGAAAGGAACACATAGAGGGGTGCACTGGCATTTACCCCCAGATCTACCCTGGATCGGCGGAGGTCCCTGACAGGGGATTCCAGCACACCAGTGGGCAACCGGACAGCTGCCGTGTCAGATAACTAACTGAGTAAACATCTTGAAACTGCAGTCCCTGGTGTTGCTTCTGTTATTTCATCTGCATAGACTTCCATCACACCATAGACTCTTACGAGCACTAACTGTGCCCCGGGGTACCGCTCCACCTGTGGGGAGCAGGACCACCCAAGCTGCCCTATCACCAGCCCCGGAGGCCTCATACAGCAGCAGCGGCTTAATAGCCGCAAACCACAGGTGGCGTAACGACAATTATAAACTCCAACAATCACCCCCACTGAAGCCACTTTAATTGACACCCACCAGGGTCATGGAGTCGGGCCCCGCCACCACTGACGACCCCCGGACTAGTCCGGCCCGGCACCGGGTGTCCCATAGCCCTGGGGTGGGCGAGTCAAATCAGGATGAGCAGAGTCAAAGGGCCAGAATTGGGCCCTCTAATGGATGCGTCACTTCTTTGGGCGGTTGCAGACTGTTATTATTAGGCTGGGAAGGGCCCAATAACCATGGACCTTTCCAGCCTGATAATATCAGCCCCCAGCTGTCTGCTTTACCTTTTCTGGTTATTAAATATAGGGGGATTCCATGTCGGTGTTTTTTTCCAAGTATTTATTTATTAGGTTAAACCAGGCTAAACACCCTTTAGTGCCACATGAAAGTTGATAATGTGTCGGGGGTTGTGTCAATATATAGCTGCAGGATATCTATCTTCTATCTATCTAATATCTTTTTGTCACCTATCTATAGCTTTATATTCTTTTTTTTTCCTTTGAGATGTGTGTGAGAAAAAAAACAGATGGCATAAGGATGGTCCGTCTAGCGTCCATTTTTGTTCTCGCACCCATTGTCTTGCATTGGCAAGTCTTGTTCGAAATACATGACCGTGCACACCATGCTGCAGTTTCTTTCTTCAGTCCTATTTCAGCTGAAGAAAAACTTGCAAATGAACACTGCCTCATTAAATAACATTGTTGGGAGGGCAATGTGATTTTTTTTTTATCAGACTGCATTGGCTGTTTTTAATCGCAAGTGTGAGCGAGGCCTAAAGTTCAGTCTCTATTCCCAATGGATGATCCCATCATTCCACTAAAACTGCCCTAAGGCGGGCTTTGCACACTGCGACATCGCAGCCCGATGCTGCGATGCCGAGTGCGATAGTGCCCGCCCCCGTCACAGCAGCGATATGTGGTGATAGCTGGCGTAGCGAAAATTATCGCTACGCCAGCTTCACACACACACTCACCTGCCGTGCGACGTCCCTGTGGCCGGCGGCCCGCCTCCTTGTTAAGGGGGCGGGTCGTGCGGCGTCACTGTGACGTCACACGGCAGGCGGCCAATCGGAGCGGAGGGGCGGAGATGAGCAGGATGTAAACATCCTGCCCATCTCTTTCCTTCCGCATATCCTACGGAAGCCGCAGTGAGGCCGGTAGGAGATGTTCCTCGCTCCTGCGGCTTCACACACAGCGATGTGTGCTGCCGCAGGAGCGAGGAACAACATCGGACCGTCGCGTCAGCGTAATCATGGATTACGCCGACGCTGCACCGATGATACGATAACGACGCTTTTGCGCTCGTTAATCGTATCATCTAGGCTTTACACACTGCGATGTCGCATGCGATGCCGGAAGTGCGTCATTTTCAATTTGACCCCACCGACATCGCACCTGCGATGTCGCAGTGTGCAAAGCCCGCCTAACTAAAGTTATCAATGACTTACTAACCGCTATAGCCAAATGACACTACTCTGTCCTCCTCCTCCTGGACCTGTCTTCTACGTTTTACACAGTGGACCATTCCCTCTTGCTACAGATTCTCTCAGCTCTTGGTATCACAGACTTGGTCCTATCCTGGATCACTTCCTATCTAACAGACCGGACTTTCAGCATCTCCCACTCTCAAACTACCTCCTCATCTCGCCCCCTGTCTGTCGGTGATCCCAAGTGTTCAGTTCTTGGACCCCTCCTCTTTTGTATTCACACCTTTAGCCTGGGACAACTGATAGAGTCCCATGACTTCCAGTATCATCTTTATGCTGATGATATACAGATCTTCCTCTCTGGACCCGATATCACCTCCTTACTAACCAAAAGCCTCTGCTAGTTCATCCTCTTCTCTGCTCGATTTCTAAAACTGAACATAGACAAAACAGATTTCATTATCTTTCCCCCATCTAACTCTAGTGCATGCCATTATTATCTCCCGGCTCGAATACTGCAGCCTCCTGCACTTTGTCCTCCCTTCTAAAATTCTTGCACCCCTACAATCTATCCTAAACTCTGCAGCCTGATTAGTCCACCTCTCCCCTCGCTATTCCCCAGCCTTGCCACTATGCCAATCCCTTCACTGGCTTCCCATTGCCCAAAGACTCTGTTTCAAAACACTAATCATTATCTGCAAACCTATCCACAACCTATCTCCTCCATACATCTGTGACATAGTTTCCCATTACCTACCTGCACATAACCTTTGATCTTCACAAGATTTCCCTCTCTCCTACCCTCTTCTCTCCTTTACCCACAACCACATACAGTACTAGATTTCTCCTGTGTCTCCCCCATACTCTGGGACTCTCTATCACAATATATCAGACTCTCGCCTACCGTGGAAACCTTCAAAAGAAACTTGAAGACCCACCTCTTTCAACACTCCTACAACTTGCAATAACCCTCAGACCACTATACCACTACCCAACCAGCTGTCCCATCACCTCCTGTATCCTCACCCATCCCCTGTAGACTGTGAGCCCTCGTGGGCAGGGTCCTCTCACCTACTGTATCCTCACACATCCCCTGTAGACAGCGAGCCCTTGCGAGCAGGGCCCTCTCTCCTCTTGTATCCTCACCCATCCCCTGTAGACTGTGAGCCCTCGTGGGCAGAGTCCTCTCTCCTCCTTTATCCTCACCCATCCCCTGTAGACTGTGAGCCCTTGCGAGCAGGGTCCTCTCTCCTCCTGTATCCTCACCCATCCCCTGTAGATTGTGAGCCCTCGTGGGCAGGGTCCTCTCTCCTCTTGTATCCTCACCCATCCCCTGTAGACTGTGAGCCCTCGTGGGCAGGGTCCTCTCTCCTCCTTTATCCTCACCCATCCCCTGTAGACTGTGAGCCATTGTGGGCAGGGTCCTCTCTCCTCCTGTATCCTCACCCATCCCCTGTAGACTGTGAGCCCTTGCTGGCAGGGTCCTTTTTCCTGTACCGGTCTATGCCTTGTACTGTTCATGATTAATTTACTTGTCTATGTATGTTTCCCCCTTTTCACATGTAAAGCGCCATGGAATGAATGGCATAATAATAATAATAATAATAGTAATAATAATAATAATAATTATTATTATTATTATTAATTGTAGCACCCCTGAAGTATCAGGTGCCACAAAATGTAACCCGTTGAAACCCAAACCCCGGAATATCCGTGCCAGTCAACACACCAGCACCCTCAGGCCACATACACAACTCCAATTCCAGACTGGGAGACTGCCTAGCAACAGGTAAAATGGATGGGCACTTATTGGCTAGTTACCACCCAATCTGTAGGGAGAGACCCAGCGAGGGGGAGGGCCCAGTGGTCAGTTGGCGGGATGTGGAGGAAGACGTCAAGGAGTGTGGAGGAAGAAGTCAAGGAGAGGAGAGGTGGAAGTAGAGAGTTGAGAGTGAAAGTACAGAAAGAAAGAAAAAGACCTGCAGTGAGAACGGACTGCTGTAACAGGAGTGATGGACTGTGGAGTAAGGAACCAGGACTCCAGGAACTGTGGGTTACCTTTGGAAGTGTAATATTTCAGGAACCGTGGGATGCCTGTGGAAGTCTGGAACCAAGGCTCACAGGACTCAGCACAAGGCGGGGTGCAGACCCTAGGACAGCAGGACACTTTATGGTCAACTGTTAATTCTGCTATGTGAGGGAATCTCCAGGGTCCTTCACTAATCCAAAGAGTCTGAAGCATCAGCAGCAAATAGGGAACCGGGGATTGAACCCCTTAAATAGTCCAGGCTGCCTATAAAACTGAAACAGAGGGGCTCCTCAGAAGCTCTAGGCCACGGGAGCCCACCACCACCAAGTGTGCATGGAGGACAGCCAACCCAGGTCCCAGCTGGCACAAAGAACAAGGGGAGCGGGAACACCTGTAACTGGCACCAGAGTCTCCAGGTAGCAGCCTCAAGTAAAGGCAAGTTGAAACTGCAATACCAGTGTGGACTGTTTCCTTCTCGCCTCTGCACACATATACTGACTGTCCCCCACCATTGTCCCTTCATCATCCACTGCTGGGGCCTGTCCCTGCTTGCGGAGGGCCCAAAACACCTAAGCTGCACTACTCCATCAGCCCCAGCGGGACCCTGCAGCGGCGGCCTCAATAACCTGGCCGCACACCGCAAGTGGCATAGTCGAGAACTCTTTTATTGTTATTTCCTTTTTAATTTTCACCCACTTTTTATCGGACCGACCCCCAGGGTCATGGGACCGGGCCTCGGCCGCGACCAAGACTGTTTCCCCCTGCGCACCGCACGCCTGGGACCGAGTACCCAGTCGTAACTAGAGATGAGTGAGCACTACCATGCTCAGGAGTTTGGTACACGTCACACTGCTATAGTTGAGTGCTCGGTACCCGTAACTAGAGATAAGCGGGCACTACCATGCTCGTAACTAGTGATGAGTGCACATAGCCAGTTTCTGCTCCAAGAACTCATTGAAAAAATTCTGTGTGCACAATGCCGTTGAGTGGAAACTCTCCAAATCTTCCTTAAAAACACAGAACTCCTCTAAAACTTGGAGTTTCCACTCAATGGCTATTTGCAAATGAAGTCTTTTTGGAGTCAAAAATTCAAATTTTGAAGGGTTTTGCATTTTTGAGGAGGACTTGGAGTTTCTAGTCAGTTTCTGTTCCAAATACTCTGTGTGTACGTAGACAGTTTTTGCTCCAAAAACTCAGCAATGTCCACATATTCAAAGAGTTTATGATGTTGCATAGGTCAGAGTTATCAGAATTGACATCCAGAGGCAAGTCCAATCATGATTTCACTACCGTTAGCATCTTGAAAAGCTTTTTCCAAAGTTGTATCCATTAGTCCATTTTTGCACCACTATTTAAAGGGGTTTTCAAAAAAAAAAATGAAAAATCATAGCGGGAAGCCTTGCCAATAACCAGAAGACAACGTGACCACTGAGGACTCTGATTGCAGAGTCAGGAGACTGGTGGTCAGGACAATTATTGCTGCTGTTGGAGCTGTCATGCTAGAGAATGGAATAGATCCCTGGGCTGACGAAGGCATTATTAGCATGGCTTCCTTCTGGGAATGATTAAAAAAACAAACCCAGAAATATCCAGAAATAATTTGACAATCTCCAGCTCAAATGACATATGGAGGATCAAGTGTCCGCTGGTTGTATTTTGATCATCTATGTCATGGGTCCTGGCTAGTGGTCTTAATGAGGTTGCCCACTATTACATTTCAATACATGTATGGGACCAAAATGGTCTAACAAAAAACCCAATCCCTCACAAACCTCCATACACTGACCCCCAGTCAGAAGAAGCGGACCCTCTCTTTCCTTCAGATGATTCCTTCGAGAGGCATCACAACCTCTATATGTGGTCCTGCTCAGGAAAAGCTAACCCTCTCTTTGATTCAAAGGATTCCTTCCTGGAGACAACACAGTTTCACCACACTGACCATGTATCAAACAATCATTCTCCATTTTGACAAATGAAACATGTGGCGCCCTGGACTAGCCAGGTAGCCACAGACAAAACACACACACACGCCCACCCCCCAGACAGTTACATAAGTCAGACAAAAACCCTTGTTGCCTCCCTTCAGGGTCTGATGTCCACACCAGGTGGGGCGAACCCAGGCGGTTGGCCCCACCCACCGAGGAGTTCACAGGCCTGGAGGCAGGAAAAGCAGTCAGTTCAGTTTAGGAGTGGAGGAGTGAGGAGCAGATCAGTTTAGGAGGTGAAAATGAGAGGTCACGAACTGCGTGTGTCTGGGTTGGAGCCCAGGCACTGACAGCAAAGTTGGCAGACGGTGGTGGCCATCTGCAGGAGTGACGAATCTCCGCAGAACCGTAGGACCGGGGTTGGGCGGTGGCCCACCGGTACCGAATCAGGGACCGGAGTGAAGTTAAGCACACAGGCAGGGCCATCGGACCCCGACCAGGCTTGGAGCCGCCGACAATAGTGAAATCCGAGTGTGACAGGAACTCTAGGGGTTTCCTAACTACCCAAGTCCCGTCAGAAGGCAACCGTCCGCACCGTGAGGATATACAGCCACCGCCACAGGCTAGAGATCCAAGGGCCAGCGCCTGCGGGCAAAACGGGCTCCTCCGGCACCTATACACCGGGGAGCAGACTAGCGTTGGAAACCCATCGTAGTCAACACAGTACACAAAGGTGCAGGGAAAGACAGCCGCCATCACCTGTCCGGGGAGGAACACTGCAGCCGGCTGCTGGACCCGTCTATCCAGCCGTTTGGTTTACCGAGGACTTTGTGCATCTGTTGCTGAGTGAGTACACCAGTGCCATCCGGCACCGCGCCGCGCTGCCCCTGCAACCCTGCACCTCACCAACCCTGCCTCCCCGTCACACCACCGGGCCCCGGGACCACCAACCCCTAGCCATGGAGGGGGAGAACAACATCCCAGCTGCTCCCTACCATCGCTCCCGGGATCCCCGTCACCAGCAGCAGTGGTGCCCATCTTCACCACAACCCGTGGGTGGCATCACGGACTAATTCCCCAAACAAACTACCCCTTTTCATGGGCGAGGACCGCCGCTCGAGTCCCCGGATCCGGCCCACCTCTCGAGCCACCGAGCAGCAGCAGCGTCGGACCCGAGCGTTAGCGAGCGCAGTGCCCCGCCGCCCGCGACATGAACAGGATCTGACCAGTCTACCTACCGGTAGAAGTGCGCCTTGCAGTCCCTGCCGGCGGCGTCCGGCCGAAACTTGAAGCGCCGCCATCTTTGGCGTGAAGATTTCCCGCTCGAGCGTCTTCCTCGAGCAGAGAAGGCGCGAAAGCGAAGCCCCGCCCCCAACAAGCGGAAGTGCTAAAGAGAACCAAGGGGGGACGGAAAGAAGATGTCTGCGCCTGACGGAGCCGTTGGAGGAGTGGTGGTCGCAGCCGCAGCGGTGCCCGTAGATGAAAACGGGGTAGCCCGTGCTCCGGCCGCAAGAGCGGGGGGGGGCCGCGGGTCCAGCGGTCGCCCAGGTGATGCCGTTCTCCCCATCCTATGTGCCTGGTGCTACCTGGCTGCCGCAGTACGATGGGAAGTTTGATGCTTTGCAGGTGTTCCGGAAGAAGATTAGCCCGGTTCTTGATCTATATCCCTTGACCGACAGGCAACAGGCAGCGGTAGTGCTAGGGCAGCTAACCGGTGCGGCTGAGCAGGAGACGGAGACCTGGACCGACGCGGACCGGGCCTCAGTGACTACCATTTTTGAGAAACTCCAAACCGCTTTTGAGACTCGCACGGAAGCGGAGCTGCGGGTGCAGTTTTATCAGTGCCGACAGCAGCCTGTGGATAATATAAGAGACTATGCCTTGCGTCTACAAACAGCCCTCCGTGCGCTGAAGCGAGTGGATACCATTAACGATGTGGACAGCAATAAGATGCTAGTGGAACAATTTTTGCAAGGGCTGGGGTCCACGGAAGACCGCAAGCAGCTACGACTGTGGGCCCTGGAACACCCTAATCTGGACTTTGCAGTATTGAAAGAACGGGCCATCAAGGCCCTGCAAGCCCCAACACCAGACGCCCCTGAGGCGGCCCCATGGCCGGCTGAAACTGCCCCCATCATGGTGGCACCTCCACTCCCGGCTCTACCGGCCCCTTCAGCGCCCGTCGGGATGATGGAGGAACTAGAGGCCCAGGTCCGCTGCATGGATGGAGACCTAGCCAAGATCCTCGCCGCACTCCAGCTTCCGACGAGAGTCAAGCCCCCAGGAGGGATCCAGCTCGCCAACAGCCCGGAGGACGTCCCCTGGATGCAGCAGAGAAGGACCAATGACTCACGGTATGGGCCTCCTATTTGTTACAGGTGCAGCAAGCCTGGCCACTACTCTAGGCGATGCCCATTAAACGAGCAACCCCTGGGGCCAAGGTCCAATCCTCAGGAGTAGACACCAACGGCCCCCCAGACTGGCGAGACCAGTACGTCGGAGCTCGCCCCATCATCCCTCTGGCAGTGGACGGCATCCTGCTTATGGCCCTATTGGACACAGGATCACAGGTAACCACCATACCGTATACACTGTACCAGCAGTATTGGGGTCCTGATGAACTTGCCCCCTCTGATGATAGCTTGACCCTTGTCGCGGCCAATGGACTCCCTCTAACCCAAGTGGGTTACAAACAAGTGACCCTGACCATGGGCCGTGCGGAGCTAAAACACCAAGGAATGATTGTGGTGATGAATGAACCTAGTGACCATAACCCAAAAGTAATCCTAGGGACCAATGTGATGGAGCATTGTATGAGTAAGGTGCTGAGTTTGTTGCAGCAGTTGGCCGCCACAGCAGGAGGAGGCCGACAGAGGGCGGTGCAGCATGAGATCTGGGCCCTCCTATATCGGCAGCAAGTGAATTCAATGGGTGGAGAGATTGGTGGCGTAAGGGTGATGGATGTGGCCCCCTTGGTAGTGCCCCCCAGAAGCGAGATGATGATCTGGTGCAGGGCAGCAGTAGGTCCCCAGGGGCGCGACTACCCGGCAATGGTGGAACCCATGCCTTCTGAACACTGGCCCACAGTGATGGCGGCCAGAGGGGTGGTTGACGTCAAAAAGGGGAGAGTGCCTGTGAGAGTGCTGAATTGTGGGGCGGAAGAAGTTAGGCTTCCCCGTTATGCCACACTTGCCAAGTTGCTTACCCTAAACCCTCACGCCATTCACGAAGCTGCCCCGCCTACCTCAGCACCCCCTGACAGTAACCACATACCCCCCGAACAGTTAGAGGAGTGGTGCCAGGACCTACATATAGGCACCGAAGCCACACCCATGCATCACAAAGAGGGGGTACACAGGGTAGTACAGGAGTATGGACAGGTTTTTAGCAAGCACCCATTAGATTTCGGGAGAATTAAAGGGGTTCAACACCATATCCCTACAGGCCTACATCCACCTATCAAGAAAGGTATAGGCCCATCCTGCCAGCACACTATCAATGCGCTAAAGACATGTTGAGGAACATGAAGGAGGCAGGGGTCATTTGGGATAGTTGTAGTCCCTGGGCAGCCCCGCTGGTGCTGGTGAAAAAGAAGGATGGCACCATGAGGATGTGTGTGGATTACCGAAAAATCACCAGATTACCGTCCGAGAAGAGAACCGTCACCGTTGGGACTGGAGTTGTCCCTGTTGTCAGTTAACTACCCATAACCACATGAGAAATTCCTCATGAACATGGCCGAGAACTAGCAGGCCACCCACGAACTTGTGGGTTTGTAAATAATGTTGTGGGATGGATACCGTTGCCGCCTCCGGAGAGGCTGATTTGGAGGATGGGCCTGGAGGAAAGTGATGGCCCAGGCCCGCCACTACCATAACCAGTGGCGATTGTTACGGGGGGACCGGCAGATTAGGACCAGGGGGTATATATCCTAATCGCCAGTCGGGGCCCACCGTGCTCCAGATGACAAAGGTGCTGCTGGCACCTGAGGGTTAGGCGGAGACTATAGAGCTGGATGGCTCTGACATAACCCAGGAACTCTGGGAACCGGTCACGTGTGTTGGGACAAGTCAGACCGGACGACAACCCGATTAGCGTTTTGGTGCACCTAGCGCTACACCAACCACGTGTGCAGGAAACACGTCAGGCCGGATGGTAACCAGGTAGCGTTGACCGGAAGACCGCCACGAAAGCGCCCTGTCGGCCACGTGTGTGTAGGACACGTCAGGCCGAGCGGTCCTCCGATTAGCGTTTCTGGCTTCCTCTCGACTGGCCACGTGTGTGTAGGACACGTCAGGCCATCTGGGTACACCAGTAGCGTTGACCGGGAAGCCGAGGAGGATAAGGAACACCCTGTTAACTCCACAGGGGTCCTGGGGTACGCTGTCCGTGCGCGTAGGGGGCACAACCGGACAGGTGGCACAGCAGGTGCGTTGTCCGTGTGCGTAGGGGGCACAATCAGACAGGTGGCGCAGCAGGTGCGTTGTCCGTGTGCGTAGGGGGCACAATCGGACAGGGAGCACAGCAGCCGCAGCCCAGTTAACGCCACTGGGCTGCTATAGCAAGACTGGAACGGCAGGAGGGAAGCACGGCGCCTGACCCTGATGTGCCGAGCCACGAATCTTGGCGTGACAGGCACCGTTCGCCTAACCCTACCTATCGCTTCCCAACATAGGCTTATGCCGCAATGAGGCTCTAAAATGGAGGTGTGCTCTGACTGAGCAAAAGTGAAGACTGCGCACCTCCATGTTGTCTCCAGCCCCTTTTATAACCTGGGTCCGCCTCAAACCCAGGGTGGAACCACCAAGGTCCAATAGCAGAGTGCCATGTCATCAGTAACGTCACATGCGACCTATCCGGAACTGCCACGTCATTGATGACCTCATGGCAGCCACACCCCAAACACTTCACCAGTCATCATCTGACGACCAATACTGAGGTGCCAGATCATAGGGGCGGGCCTCTGAGAGCCAGTCCGGAGTTGCCACGTCATCAGGACACCTGACACCCTCTGCCCTATCAGGGCCTGCCACCTCACGGACATGCTCAGTGAGGTCCTTACCGGACCTAGCCTATGATGCACTAAGTGCCTGAGCATGCTCAGTAGCCTGAGCCACAGGCTTAGAAAGCAGACTATCAGTTTGAGCATGCTCAGTAGGCACATCCCAGAACTTAGACACAGCACGAAGTCCAAGTACCTGTGCAAAGAGGCTGTTAGGGTTAATTGGGGGAGCATGCTCAGTAGCCTGAACTGAGGACTTAGTCTCAGACATAACACAAACAGGCTGAGCATGCTCACTAGGCAAAATACCGGTCTTAAACTCTGGCTGGGGTAAATCGGCATGAAGGTTAGTCCACATAGTGGCATTTTAAGTTAGAATTTTTAGTCTAGCTGCCCAGACAAGGATGTTTTTAACCTAGATAGTGGCATTTTAGTTAGGTACCCGGAATATTGAGATTTACCTTGCCGTTGGTGTCCGGGTCTTACATGCATTGGCCAATTCATAAACTAAAAATCTCATTTTTTCATATAGCAGTAATGCAGTACCAGAGTTCCCTTATACATTGATGGCATTTAGTGTGCGACTGTATCCATTTTGTATTTGCTATATTTTTTTCAGCTGGCACCGATACACACTTGTAGGATGTGCGGGTCAGTTTTTTGAAATATTTACAGCAACGCCTCCGACCAGGTATGTGCGTGTGACGCTGCCGTAGCGATAATGTTCGCTACGGCAGCGATCACAAACAATCGCATGCACGACGGGGGGCGGGTGCTTACACGCTCGATATCGCTAGCAATTGCTAGCAATATCGTAGCGTGTAAAGCCCGCTTTAGTGCTTGATCTGCAATTGTTTTGTAATAAGGATAAAAAGTGTCCTATCAGGGAGAAAAGTTCACTGTTTTGCCAATTGGTGAGGGTCCCGACACTCAGACCTTCACCTATTAGTAAGTGATGATCACCTATCTTGTGGATAGGACATAACTTAATTTAAGCAAACAACCCCCTTACATTTGAGCTGAGAACCTGCACGCATTTGCCCATGTGTGCACACACAGCTGACAATTTTGGTCTGTGCATATGGTGTTCGAAACTTAGGGGTACTTTACACATTTCGACATTGGTAGCATTTACTAGCAATGTCCAGCGCGATAGCACCCGCCCTTGTCGTACATGCGATATGTTGTGATTGCTGCCGTAGCGAACATAATCGCTATGGCACTTCACACGCACTTACCTGGTCGGAGCCTTCGCTGTGACCGCCGAACAATTCCTCCTTCAAGGGGTAGGTGCGTTCGGCGTCACAGCGACGTCATTGCGACATCACTAAGCGGCCGGCCAATAAAAGCAGAGGGGCAGAGACGAGCGGGACATAACATCCCGCCCACCTCCTTCCTTCCGCATTGCTGGTGGACGCAGGTAAGGAGATATTTGTCGTTCCTGCGGCTTCACACACAGAGATGTGTGATGCCGCAGGAGCGACAAACAACATCGCATCTCCTGAAGTAGCGACATTATGGAAATGAACGACGTTACACAGATCAGCGATTTTTTACACTTCTGTGCTTGTGTGGCGTCCTGGACTAGCCAGGTCGTCACAGGTAACATACATACACCCCCACCCCCACTAGACAGTAACATTAGCCAAACATAAAATCCTTGTTGCCTCCCTCCATGGTCTGATGTCCACACCAGGTGGGGCGGAGCCAAGCCGTTGGCCCCGCCCACCGAGGAGTTCACAGGCCTGGAGGCGGGAAAAGCAGACAGTTGAGCTGAGGTGGTGGAAGTGAGAGGAGAAGAGTGGAGAGTGTCTGGGTTTGTGGCCCAGGCACTAACAACAAGGTTGGCAGACAGTGGTGGCCATCTGCAGGAGTGGTGAATCAACACGGAACCGTAGGACCGGGGTCGGGCGTCGGCCCGCCGGTACCGACCGGGGAACGAAGTGAAGCCAGCACACACAGGCAGGACCATCGGACCCCGACTAGGCTTGGAGTCGCCATCAACAGTCAAATCCGAGTGTGACAGGAACCCCAGGGGTTTCCTAACAGCCAAAGACCCGTTAGAAGGCAACCGTCCGCACCGTGAGGGTATACAGCTACCGCCTAAGGCTAGAGACTCAAGGGCCAGCGCCTGCGGGCAAACGGGCTCCTCCGGCATCCATACACTGGGGAGCGGACTACCGTTGGGGACCCATCGTAGTCAAAACAGTACACAAAGGTGCAGGGAAAGACAGCCGCCATCACCTGTCCAGGGAGAGACACTGCAGCCGGCTGCGGGACCCATCCATCCAGCCGTTTGGTTTGCCGAGGACTTTATGCATCTCTTACTGAGTGAGTACACCCGTGCCATCCGGCACCGCGCCGCGCTGTCCCTGCAACCCTGCACCTCACCAACCCTGCCTCCCCGTCATACCACCGGGCCCTGGGACCACTGACCCCTACCCACGGAGGGGGAAAACAACATCCCAGCTGCTCCCTACCATCGCTCCCGGGATCCCCGTCACCAGCAGCGGTGGTGCCCATCTTCACCACAACCCGTGGGTGGTGTCACGGACTAAATCCCGCAAACCAACCATCCTTTTCACTCACAGGCGAGGAGCGCCGCTCGAGTCCCCGGATCCGGCCCACCGCTCGAGCCACCGAGCAGCAGCCGCAGCAGCGCCGGACCCGAGCGTTAGCGAGCGCGGCGGCGGCGTCCTCCCCGCCCGCGACACTTGTTCATCGTCGCACTTAGGATTTACACGTTGCAATGTCGCTACCGGCGCCGGATGTGTGTCACTAACGATGTAACCACGACGATCTATCGGTAGCGATGTCGCAACGTGTAAAGTACCCCATAGTCTGAGGATAAGCGCATGCACAGACCAAAAATAAAGGGAACCTTTCACCTGTTTTTTGCCCTATAAGCTGCGGCCACCATCACCAGGCTCTTACTGTATATACAGCATTCTAACATGCTGTATTTAAGAGCCCAGGCGGCTGGTTATAACATAAAAAACACTTTATAATACTTACCTAGAAGGTCGCTCCGGTAAAAAACAACACAACAGTCGGATGGGTGGCGCCGTTCTACGGGATCGGCGCCTTCCCCATTCGGCCATCTTGGTTTGGTCTTCCTTATTCTGAAGCCGCGGTGCATGATGCGTCTACGTGATACACACGTGCCGACATTGAGGTCCTGAGCAGGCGCACTTTGATATGCCCTGCTCAGGGCAGATCAAAGTATTGTAGTGCGCCTGCGCAGGACCTCAATCTCGGCGCGTGTGTATGACGTTCTGGTAGAGCTATGCTGTCCTTGGTTCCCAAAGATGCCAACAGGGAGTGACTTGGAAAATGTAACAGCTATTTTGTACAAATTTTTACATCCTGTGTATATATGAATATATGAAACTTTTCTGATATATCTTATTAGTTGAAGTTTCCTCTTCAACTAATAAGATATATTCCTCCTCTTCACCTACTGTCACGGTTGTCAGACAGTCATGTGGTTTCCGGCAATAGAAGGTCACAGTGTTTGGATGCACAAAATGCTCCCTGACTTTCTGTTGTTCCTGCTGTCAGTATTAATTGTATTAGGTAGCTTTCCTGCAAGGTTTTCATTTCTTCCCCTTATGCACTTTGCGAAGCTCTCCTTCCATCTAGCTGATGATTAATTAGTTAATTCAAGCTCTGGATAAAAGCAGGTGGCTTGTACTTCTCTGTGGTACCGTTGCTGAATCCTTGCTGAATTTCTTCCGGAGTCATCTGTGGATAAGTAGTTCATGCATATTCCCCCGTGTGTCCTCCTTGTGTCTTCTCTGGTGTCTAGTGGGGTTGACGAAAAGCTCATCCCACTTATCCCTTATTTAGGGCACAGCACTAGGAATACCTAGGGTCAGGTATCCGGCTTGGCGCGTAGGTGCGGAACCTATTGAGGGTGGTGAGGGACCCCAGGGATCAGGGGTAGGTTTGGTCAGGGGTCACCATCTCCCCCCTTCCCTAGGCACTGGGTTTCCCTCCCTTTCGCTTGGTAGCTCCCCATACCTAGACTGACACCTACTGTACCGGCAGCCGGTAGCCCCTCTCTACATATCAGCAAATAAGCTAGAATATTGTCTCTCCTAACATGTCTTTTCCAACCACGGGTTAACTTCAGATTTTTTGTATCCAGCTTTTTGACTACAGAAATATTGTTTTCTTATATGTATTTTACAAGACTTTAATGCAAGTACAGCTCCTAAGTAATGCAATGAAAGGTCTAACAAATTAGTATACCAATGGGAATGTTCAAAATCTGATTAACAAGTGTGCATTACAATCCCTTTAAAACATTATTTTTATTAATTAAATATTAAAATCGTCCAGGTGAAAAAACTCCAAAAAATAATAAATAAAAGGGGAGCTATTAAGGGTCAGGTGCAACTATATATTCTGAAGTTTACACAGGCAAATATAAAGATAGAAAAGCCAATCCAAAATTTATTTATACTAAAGTGACCCTAATATGTCACTATATCTGGCTCTGCCTGACAACGGAGGGTATGACGCCCTAACGTAGCTGGGCGCCCCCGTTCCTCGACGGCTGACCCTCACTCACCCTACTCGACCCTACCAAAGGATGATAGTATCTGTACCAAATACTCTCACCAACATAGTATATAATACTCCATTTTGATAAAAGGAGTACCTCAATTATCAATTCTATAGGCACATGGAGGGGAACAACTATAAACGGGTACAGCAATAAGTTATGATATCTGCAGGGGCAGATCAAATGACCAGGTCTGTCCAAATTTAGTAATGTTAAAGTGACCCTAATGTGTCACTTTACCTGGCCCTGCCTGGCAACGGAGGGTATGACGCCCTAACTTAGCTGAGCGCCCCCGTTCCTCGACGGCTGTCCCTCACTCACCCTAGTTGACCCTACCAATATAGGGATGGTATCTGTGCCTAATAATCTCAGTAATGGACACTAAATGTAATACTCCACAGAGAGTCCAATTAGAGGATAAATACCTCAATACACAATTTTACAGGTACAGTACAAAAACAAGGACATCTGCTGCCACAATCAGCCTACAGCATGTCTATCAGTATACAATGGGGACAAGATGTACTTCCCTCAATTAGATGCTGTTTACATGGCCTCAACGCGTTTCCCCGCCCGTCATCGGATCATCAGGAAGCCCACGGGTGATGATAAAAGATATACATCCCAGCATCATGTATGGTAGACACTACCATACATGATGCTGGGATGTATATCTTTTATCATCACCCGTGGGCTTCCTGATGATCCGATGACGGGCGGGGAAACGCGTTGAGGCCATGTAAACAGCATCTAATTGAGGGAAGTACATCTTGTCCCCATTGTATACTGATAGACATGCT
Organism: Anomaloglossus baeobatrachus; assembly: GCF_048569485.1. Classification (NCBI taxonomy): domain Eukaryota; kingdom Metazoa; phylum Chordata; class Amphibia; order Anura; family Aromobatidae; genus Anomaloglossus; species Anomaloglossus baeobatrachus. The sequence goes on from NC_134358.1 coordinate 50,359,908, forward strand.
GTATGCTGATTGTGGCAGCAGATGTCCTTGTTTTTGTACTGTACCTGTAAAATTGTGTATTGAGGTATTTATCCTCTAATTGGACTCTCTGTGGAGTATTACATTTAGTGTCCATTACTGAGATTATTAGGCACAGATACCATCCCTATATTGGTAGGGTCAACTAGGGTGAGTGAGGGACAGCCGTCGAGGAACGGGGGCGCTCAGCTAAGTTAGGGCGTCATACCCTCCGTTGCCAGGCAGGGCCAGGTAAAGTGACACATTAGGGTCACTTTAACATTACTAAATTTGGACAGACCTGGTCATTTGATCTGCCCCTGCAGATATCATAACTTATTGCTGTACCCGTTTATAGTTGTTCCCCTCCATGTGCCTATAGAATTGATAATTGAGGTACTCCTTTTATCAAAATGGAGTATTATATACTATGTTGGTGAGAGTATTTGGTACAGATACTATCATCCTTTGGTAGGGTCGAGTAGGGTGAGTGAGGGTCAGCCGTCGAGGAACGGGGGCGCCCAGCTACGTTAGGGCGTCATACCCTCCGTTGTCAGGCAGAGCCAGATATAGTGACATATTAGGGTCACTTTAGTATAAATAAATTTTGGATTGGCTTTTCTATCTTTATATTTGCCTGTGTAAACTTCAGAATATATAGTTGCACCTGACCCTTAATAGCTCCCCTTTTATTTATTATTTTTTGGAGTTTTTTCACCTGGACGATTTTAATATTTAATTAATAAAAATAATGTTTTAAAGGGATTCTAATGCAATGAAAGCTAACGTATTTGTTGGGAGCAGTCCTTTGCGCGCTCGTCTGTAATATTAGCGAGTATACAATGTCCCAGCATTTAATGACGGATATGAAAGTCTCATTCAGCTGAAGTGCTGGAGTCATTTCCAGTAAGTGAAGGATATAAATATGGAAGTTATAAATAATAAATATATGGCTGCTGCTCGATAGACCGCACCGGTTCACTTACGATGTAAACATTGTCATATGAGGTAAGGCGATCTACCCGTAAGAACAGTTCCTAAAGAGGGAAGTTGTCAATATTTTACAAAATGCCCCGAGCAAAAGATTAGAGTTTCCAATTTGTTCTAGACAAATCATTTAACATGGTTGCCACTATGTTACAGATAGTGTAAAATAGAGAAGGATCACATGACCTCGGCCACGGCCCGGTGGTGGGCTTCCTCATCATGCCTTGCAGTTACCCCACCCTATACTACAATCAGACATGAAGGACTATGACGCGTAGCCATTATAAAAGCCCAAGTAGGAGATGCGGCTGCTAATTTGTGGAGAATGCGTGTAAGAGGTGAGGATGGTGAGAATTAGGGTGTAAGGAGAAGAGACTAGATAGATTTAACTTATAAGAAATTGAGAGACATAGATAGTGGTCACTAACAGCGATGAGCGACCACTACCATGCTTGGTACTCGTAACTAGAGATGAGCGGACACTACTATGCTCGGGTGCTCTGTACCCATAACCAGTGATGAGCGAGCACTACCATGCTTGGTACTTGTAACTAGAGATGAGTGGGCACTACCATGCGCAGGTGCTCGGTACTTGTAACTAGTGATGAGCGGGCACTACCATGCTCGAGTGGTCAGTACTTGTAACTAGTGATGAGCGGGCACTACCATGCTCAGGTGCTCGGTACTTGTAACTAGTGATGAGCGGGCACTACCATGCTCGGGTGGTCAGTACTTGTAACTAGTGATGAGCGGGCACTACCATGCTCGGGGGCTTGGTATTCGTAACTAGTGATGAGTGGGCACTACTATGCTCGGGTACTCGGAACTAGTGATGAGTGGGCACTACCATGCTCGGGTGCTCGGTACTCGTAACCAGTGATGAGTGAGTACTACCATGCTCAAGTGCTCAGTACTCGTAACTAGTGATGAGCGGGCACTACCATGCTCGGTACTCATAACTTTTCATGAGTGAGCACTACCATGCTTGGGTGCTCGGTTCTCGTAACTAGATATGGGTGAGCACTATCATGCTCGGGTACTCAGTGCTAGTGTTGAGCGAGCACTACCATGCTCAGGTGCTCAGTACTCGTAACTAGTGATGAGTAGGCACTACCATGCTCGGGTGCTCGGTACTCGTAACTAGTGATGAGCGGGCACTACCATGCTCAGGTGCTCGATACTCGTAACTAGTGATGAGGGGGCACTACCATGCTCGGGTGCTCGGTACTCGTAACTAGTGATGAGGGGGCATTACCATGCTCAGGTGCTCAGTACTTGTAACTAGTGATGAGCGAGCACTACCATGCTCGGGTGCTCGGTACTCGTAACTAGTGATGAGCAGGCACTACCATGCTCGGGTGCTCGGTACTCGTAACTAGTGATGAGGGGACACTACCATGCTCAGGTGCTCGGTACTCGTAACTAGTGATGAGCGGGCACTACCATGCTCAGGTGCTCAGTACTCGTAACTAGTGATGAGCAGGCACTACCATGCTCGGGTGCTTGGTACTCGTAACTAGTGATACGCGGGCACTACCATGCTCGGGTGCTCGGAACTCGTAACTAGTGATGAGCAGGCACTACCATGCTCAGGTGCTCGGTACTCGTAACTAGTGATGAGCGGGCACTACCATGCTCAGGTGCTCAGTACTTGTAACTAGTGAAGAGCAGGCACTACCATGCTCAGGTGCTCGGTACTCGTACTTAGTGATGAGCAGGCACTACCATGCTCGGGTGCTCGGTACTCGTAACTAGTGAAGAGCAGGCACTACCATGCTCGGGTGCTCGGTACTCGTAACTAGTGATACACGGGCACTACCATGCTCAGGTGCTCGGTACTCGTACTTAGTGATGAGCAGGCACTACCATGCTCGGGTGCTCGGTACTCGTAACTAGTGAAGAGCAGGCACTACCATGCTCGGGTGCTCGGTACTCGTAACTAGTGATACACGGGCACTACCATGCTCGGGTGCTCAGTACTTGTAACTAGTGAAGAGCAGGCACTACCATGCTCAGGTGCTCGGTACTCGTACTTAGTGATGAGCAGGCACTACCATGCTCGGGTGCTCGATACTCGTAACTAGTGATGAGCGAGCACTACCATGCTCAGGTGCTCAGTACTTGTAACTAGTGAAGAGCAGGCACTACCATGCTCAGGTGCTCGGTACTCGTACTTAGTGATGAGCAGGCACTACCATGCTCGAGTGCTCGGTACTCGTAACTAGTGAAGAGCAGGCACTACCATGCTCGGGTGCTCGGTACTCGTAACTAGTGATACACGGGCACTACCATGCTCGGGTGCTCAGTACTCGTAACTAGTGATGAGCAGGCACTACCATGCTCAGGTGCTCGGTACCCGTAACTAGTGATGAGCAGGCACTACCATGCTCGAGTGCTCAGTATTTGTAACTAGTGATGAGCAGGCACTACCATGCTCGGGTGCTCGGTACTCATAACTAGTGATGAGGGGGCACTACCATGCTCGGGTGCTCGGTACTCGTAACTAGTGATGAGCGGGCACTACCATGCTCGGGTGCTCGGTACTCGTAACTAGTGATGAGCGGGCACTACCATGCTCGGGTGCTCGGTACTCGTAACTAGTGATGAGCGGGCACTACCATGCTCAGGTGCTCAGTACTCGTAACTAGTGAAGAGCAGGCACTACCATGCTCAGGTGCTCGGTACTCGTACTTAGTGATGAGCAGGCACTACCATGCTCGGGTGCTCGGTACTCGTAACTAGTGATGAGCAGCCACTACCATGCTCGGGTGCTCAGTACTCGTAACTAGTGATGAGCAGGCACTACCATGCTCAGGTGCTCAGTACTCGTAACTAGTGATGAGCAGGCACTACCATGCTCGGGTGCTCGGTACTCGTAACTAGTGATACGCGGGCACTACCATGCTCGGGTGCTCGGTACTCGTAACTAGTGATGAGCGAGCACTACCATGCTCGGGTGCTCAGTACTCGTAACTAGTGATGAGCAGGCACTACCATGCTCGGGTGCTCGGAACTCGTAACTAGTGATGAGCAGGCACTACCATGCTCAGGTGCTCGGTACTCGTAACTAGTGATGAGCGGGCACTACCATGCTCAGGTGCTCAGTACTTGTAACTAGTGAAGAGCAGGCACTACCATGCTCAGGTGCTCGGTACTCGTACTTAGTGATGAGCAGGCACTACCATGCTCGAGTGCTCGGTACTCGTAACTAGTGAAGAGCAGGCACTACCATGCTCGGGTGCTCGGTACTCGTAACTAGTGATACACAGGCACTACCATGCTCGGGTGCTCGGTACTCGTAACTAGTGATGAGCAGGCACTACCATGCTCGGGTGCTCGGTACTCGTAACTAGTGATACACAGGCACTACCATGCTCGGGTGCTCAGTACTCGTAACTAGTGATGAGCAGGCACTACCATGCTCAGGTGCTCGGTACCCGTAACTAGTGATGAGCAGGCACTACCATGCTCGAGTGCTCAGTATTCGTAACTAGTGATGAGCAGGCACTACCATGCTCGGGTGCTCGGTACTCATAACTAGTGATGAGGGGGCACTACCATGCTCGGGTGCTCGGTACTCGTAACTAGTGATGAGCAGGCACTACCATGCTCAGGTGCTCGGTACTCGTACTTAGTGATGAGCAGGCACTACCATGCTCGGGTGCTCGGTACTCGTAACTAGTGAAGAGCAGGCACTACCATGCTCGGGTGCTCGGTACTCGTAACTAGTGATACACGGGCACTACCATGCTCGGGTGCTCGGTACTCGTAACTAGTGATGAGCAGGCACTACCATGCTCGGGTGCTCAGTACTCGTAACTAGTGATGAGCAGGCACTACCATGCTCAGGTGCTCGGTACTCGTAACTAGTGATGAGCAGGCACTACCATGCTCGAGTACTCAGTATTCGTAACTAGTGATGAGCAGGCACTACCATGCTCGGGTGCTCGGTACTCATAACTAGTGATGAGGGGGCACTACCATGCTCGGGTGCTCAGTACTCGTAACTAGTGATGAGCAGGCACTACCATGCTCGGGTGCTCAGTACTCGTAACTAGTGATGAGCAGGCACTACCATGCACAGGTGCTCAGTACTCGTAACTAGTGATGAGCAGGCACTACCATGCTCGGGTGCTCGGTACTCGTAACTAGTGATGAGCAGGCACTACCATGCTCAGGTGCTCAGTACTCGTAATTAGTGATGAGCAGGCAGGCACTACCATGCTCGGGTGCTCGGTACTCATAACTAGTGATGAGGGGGCACTACCATGCTCGGGTGCTCGGTACTCGTAACTAGTGATGAGCGGGCACTACCATGCTCGGGTGCTCGGTACTCGTAACTAGTGATGAGCAGGCACTACCATGCTCGGGTGCTCAGTACTCGTAACTAGTGATGAGCAGGCACTACCATGCTCGGGTGCTTGGTACTCGTAACTAGTGATGAGCAGGCACTACCATGCTCGGGTGCTCGGTACTCGTAAGTAGTGATGAGCGGGCACTACCATGCTCGGGTGCTCGGTACTCGTAACTAGTGGTAAGCAGGCACTACCATGCTCGGGTGCTCGGTACTCGTAACTAGTGATGAGCAGGCACTACCGTGCTCGGGTGCTCGGTACTCATAACTAGTGATGAGCGGGCACTACTATGCTCGGGTGCTCAGTACTCGTAACTAGTGATGAGGGGGCACTACCATGCTCAGGTTCTCGGTACTCGTAACTAGTGATGAGCGGGCACTACCATGCTCGGGTGCTCGGTACTCATAACTAGTGATGAGCAGGCACTACCATGCTTGGGTGCTCGGTACTCGTAACTAGTGATGAGCAGGCACTACCATGCTCGGGTGCTCGGTACTCATAACTAGTGATAAGCAGGCACTACCATGCTCGGGTGCTCAGTACTTGTAACTTGTGATGAGCAGGCACTACCATGCTCGGGTGCTCGGTACTCGTAACTGAGTGACTGAAAAAGACATGGAGACTGACATTACACAGGATGGTGCTGCCACCTTGTGGACAAGTGCTGAAATTGCTCGAGGGGAGGACGCTGTAAAATCTGATCCCCTCCCACAGGCACTGGTTGTACAGGAAAAAAAGTGCGGGGAAAAAAGACACTGAGCTACTGGAGCTGCACCTGAACAGACCTGCCTCGGACTGCCCTCATCGCTGACGTGTGAGAGATTGCCAGAACTGCTGCAAAGGTGATCCTGGACTCAAGGGACCTCCGGACCGTCTCCTTCCTCCATTCCAAGAGACTGTAAGCTAGTCCTCTGGCGAGAGGGCTGAATATTTCCCCATCTCTGCTCCTTGGAGTCGCCGTCGTTTACCCGGAGTCCAGGCCTGCTACGTGGGAGCCCTCCCTCCTTGTGTTTTGGACTGGTAATATAACCCATAGGGCAAGTCAGGGACAGAATTCTTGTTTATCATTGCTGTTTTGTTTGTGTTCTGTGCCGTGCGTCTGCAGTTAGAGACTCGGATAGCAAACTCTGATTATGTGTGCTGCTAAGCCAGCTGCGTGTGTTATTGAAATGTTTACCAGTAAAGAAATGTAGCCTTGCATAAAATTCAAGCGTGGGAAATTTTGTTGGCGCAGATTATGGGAACTCAGCCGCGGTCTTACCCGAGGTCACTTCATCTGGCGTAGTCGGCAGGATCTGTGACCAGCAAAATCCCCTCCCGGTGGTAGCTTATAGTCAGACAGCTCCTCCGGCGTCTATTGTAAATCAAGTGAGAAAGTTTAATGGACGGAATTACCCTGTACCTGAATGGGCGGAACAACTGAGGATAGTGGGGGAAATGTATAATCTTGATCCTAAGACCTTAGCAGAAATGGCTATGCTGACGCTGGAGGGGGAGGCATGGACTACGGTCAGACTGGAGACGCTTAGGGGCCAGCGTACATTAGATGACTTGGTGCAGGTGCTAGAGAACACCTATGGGCCGACCAGATACCTGGGAACACTGCGCTACATGTTCTTCCAGCATACACAGCTCGAGTGGGAGGACATTCCCCGATATGCGAACGCCCTCCAAGTACTGCTGGAACAAGCCTGCAAAAATGGAGAAAATCTAGCTGGTACATCCTCCCGCAACCTGGTGCTCAGGGACCAATTCTTAATAGGACTGAGAGATCCGTATCTCAACCGCTCATTGCAGGACTTACTCCGGATAAATCCAGCCCTTACGTTTGCTGAGGTTAAACAAGAAGCCATAGAACGTTCTAGGGGACCTGTTATGGGAACAGAGACTTATACCGCTACTTGCAGATCCATGTACAGTACAAATACTCCGAACAGCGACACGGAGGAACTGAAGCAGATGGTGGCGAATTTACAGAAGCAGGTGCTGCAGCTCACATTAGACCAACAGGCGGATAGGCAAGTGAGACGGCAACCTAGCCGGCCTATGGGAAAGTGCTGGACATGTGGTGACCCCCGTCACAGAGCAAACCGTTGTCCCCAGAACTCCTTCCAACCCGACCCGCAGCCATTCCATCGAATGGACTCTCAAACACCCTGCCCTTTCAATTACATACTGACGCCAGCCTACAGGTTCTGGGGGCAGTACTCTCACAGGTACAAGAAGGCAAGGAACGCGTTGTAGCCTATGCCAGTAGGTCCCTACATGAAGGTAAAAAGAATCCCACCAATTACAGTTCATTCCAGCTGGAACTGTTGGCCTTGATGTGGGCAATGACTGAGAAATTTTCCGGATATTTGACGGGGACAGAAGTACTAGTCCTGATGGACAACAACCCTTTGGCCCACTTAGAAAATGCGAAACTTGGGGCTATGGAGCAGCGATGGATGGCTCGGCTCTCCAAGTTTAACTACAAGATTAAATATAGAGCTGGGGCTGAAAATCAGAATGCGGACAGCCTGTCCAGAAGGACATCCCCCTCGCCCACTAAAGACCGGGACGAAGAGCTGGAAGGAGACGAGATGCCTGACTTCGCAAGATTAGCTCGGCAGATGATGGATTGCCGCCAGTATGCTGTGGATGAGGCTGGCACTCCAGTAGGGTCCCCACTGTCCCCACAGGAATGGTGCAGAATCCAGGACCGGAATGCTGAATGTACCCTACTCAAACAATGGGTGAAGCAGCAGCAGAAGCCGTCCTCTGACACGCGATCACGACTGTCCACCAGTACCCTGACCCTGCTCAGCCAATGGGATCATCTGATTCTGAGAGAAGGAGTGCTATACCGGAGGATCTTCCTATCCCACATGCTGGAGGAGTGCCTACAGGTTGTAGTGCCGGCCCAAATGGCCCGTGAGATGGTAGGAGAAGCACACAAGAGGAACGGCCACTTTGGAATAGACAAGACCTTCCGGTGGGTCCAACAGTCCATCTACTGTCCGGGACTCCGCAAGCTGGTTGAAGATGTCTGCCAAGCCTGTCGCACCTGTGAGCTTTACAAGTCCGCTGAACAGCGTGCACCTGTCCAAACAGTTGAGACATCCCGGCCCCTTGAGCTGTTGATGGTGGACTACCTGTCGATTGGGATGGCGAGTGGTGGCTACCAATATTGTCTGGTTATGGTAGACCATTTCACAAAATTCGCAGTTGCTGTTGCTACCAAAGATTAGACTGCCGAGTCAGCTGCGCGGGCCATCTGTCGACAGTTCATCCAGGTCTATGGGTGTCCGGAGAGGTTGCACTCTGATCAGGGGGCTTGTTTTGAAGGTCAAATTATCGAGGAGCTGCATCGGATGTATGGGATCCAGAAGTCCAGAACCACCCCTTACTACCCACAGGGGAATGGTGCGTGTGAGCGCTTTAACCGGACTCTACTCCAGTTGATCCGCACCTTAGCCAATGACAAGAACGACCAATGGCCCCAATTCCTCCTGGATCTAGTGTGGGCCTACAACAATCAAGTCCACTCCGTGACGGGTTTTACCCCACACACCCTTCTCTTTGGCCGCCCAGGAAAAGGGGTCCACGACCTAAACCTGACCAGTCCTGAAAAAAATACCGGCAGTACCTATCCATCCTGGCTACACACTCATCGTCAGAAGATGGAAACTGTATACCGACTGGTAGGCCAACAAATCCGGGGCCAGAGACATGCTGACCCGCTCCCCGTACAGGAAGAACCCTTAGAAGTAGGACAGCTAGTCCTGGTTCGTATTAAGAAGCCTCAAGGAAAACTCCGAGCTAAGTGGGAAGCTGAAGTCTATCGGGTAGTTGAGCGCCCCTATCCTGATGGTCATGTGTACAGAGTCTGGGGCGCAGATAGCGGCAACTCTCGCACCTTGCACCGGAATATGTTGCGCCCCTGCCGATCCCAGCCTGACTCCCTCACCACAGTACCCGGTGAGGACGACACTGCTGACATGACTGACACCATTGACATTACTCAGCATAGTGACCTTGTTGACTCCGGGACTGGTTACCTGCCTGCGCAGACTGGCCCTCCCTCTAGGGAACTGACGGAGGTAGAGAGTGTAACCGGTGATAGAGTGGAGGGAAATCAACCTCTGCGGCGTACTACCCGCACCACTGCCGGGGTTCCTCCTGGGCAGTCTTATATGGACCAGTATGTATGGCCCGCTTCTCAGCCTCCCCCTGCCACAGCCTCAGTCCTTGCTGCCCTGGAACCTGTGAATGTTGACAGGGACTGCCAACCTTTCAGTGGGGGGATATGTAACGAGGCAAACAGCTCTCACTGTGTTGTGACTGAAAAAGACATGGAGACTGACATTACACAGGATGGTGCTGCCACCTTGTGGACAAGTGCTGAAATTGCTCGAGGGGCGGACGCTGTCAAATCTGATTCCCCTCCCACAGGTACTGGTTGTACAGGAAAAAGTGCGGGAAAAAAGACACTGAGCTACTGGAGCTGTACCTGAACAGACCTGCCTCGGACTGCCCTCATCGCTGACGTGGATGGGGGATGATCAAAAGAAATCGGGTTAAATGCTGCGCTTAAAACCACAATCCAAAGATATATCGTGAATTCCTTTTCTTTATTTTCACAGGTCAACGCGTTTCAAAGGCATCTCCACCTTCTTCATCAGGACAAAAGTCAGAAAGGAACAGCGATGCTGAAAAGGAATTCACGATATATCTTTGGATTGTGGTTTTAAGCGCAGCATTTAACCCGATTTCTTTTGATCATCCCCCATCCTGTTGCAATATCGGGGCTGCAGCTGACCACTTTTGTATTCATTTATTCCATGCTGACAAGGAGTTGTGCCTGTCACAACTGAAGCAGGTGAGTACCTGTCCTATTCCCTGCACCTATATCTATCGGTTAAAACCCTATGTGCGCTTTCTTTCCACAGTTTTTGCTCTCATCGCTGACGTGTAAGGGATTGCCAGAACTGCTGCAGAGGTGATCCTGGATTCAAGGGACCTCCGGACCGTCTCCTTCCTCCATTCCAAGAGACTGTAAGCTAGTCCTCTGGCGAGAGGGCTGAAGATTTCCCCATCTCTGCTCCTTGGAGTCGCCGTCGTTTACCCGGAGTCCAGGCCTGCTACGTGGGAGCCTTCCCTCCTTGTGCTTTGGACTGGTAATATAACCCACAGGGCACATCAGGGACAGAATTCTTGTTTATCATTGCTGTTTTGTTTGTGTTCTGTGCCGTGTGTTCGAAGTTAGAGACCCGTATGGCAAACTCTGATTATGTTTGCTGCTAAGCCAGCTGCGTGTGTTATTGAAATGTTTACCAGTAAAGAAATGTACCCTTGCATAAAATCTGAGCGTGGGGATTTTGTTGGCGCAGATTATGGGAACTCAGCCGCGGTCAGACCTGCGGCCACTTCACAGGCACGACTCAAGCACTCGAGTATAATGGAAGTCAATGGGGTACTCAACCATTTTTCCGGGAACTCTTCCAGAGAAATGCTTGAGTTCACCATTGACTTCCATTATAGTTGGTACCCAAGTCACATCCATCCGAGCATTGAACTGCTCGTTAGGAGAACCGCACACCCTAGCATGGTAGTGCTCACTCATCACTAGTCACTAACACTGGGTTAGGCAGTAGTTTTTTTGTACCTATCCACTGCTGTTTGTCTTACCCAATATTGTGTAATTTTCTCTGTTGAACTACCAGCATTCTTACACCACCATTTATTGTAGCGCAATCTCTGACATTGATAACGCCATGCCAACTTATGACACGGTCACTTTGACATAATGAAGGCAGAGTTTGCATTAAACGGTTTTAAAGGGGTTGGATACAGTCCTAGGGGACCTCAGAGTCTTAGGCGGGCTTTGCACGCTGCGACATCGGTAACAATGTGTTACCGACGCTGCAGCGATAGTCTCCGCCTCCGTCGCAGGTGCGATATCTTGTGATAGCTGCCGTAGCAAACATTATCGCTACGACAGCTTCACATGCGCTCACCTGCCGTGCGACGTCGCTCTGGCCGGCAACCCGCCTTTTTATTAAGGGGGCGGGTCATGTGGCGTCACAGCGACGTCACACGGCAGGCGGCCAATAGAAGCGGAGGGGCGGAGATGAGCAGGACGTAAACATCCCGCCGAAGTCCTTCCTTGCGCATTGGCGGCCGGGACGCAGGTAAGGTGATGTTCCTCGCTCCTACGGCTTCACACACAGTGATGTGTGCTGCCGCAGGAACGAAGAACAACATCGAACATCGGTCATTTCAAAATTATGGAAATGACCGACGCTACACCGATCATACGATTACGACGCTTTTGCGCTCGTTAATCATATCAAAAAGGATTTGCACACTACGATATCGCCTGTGACGCCGGATGTGCGTCACTTTCGATTTGACCCCACCGACATCGCACCTGCGATGTCGTAGTGTGCAAAGTGCCCCTTACACGCGTCTTTTCTGGGCAACTAGAGGCTTTGGATTACTTTCAATTTGTGCCGAATCCATTTGGACCAAATATAAATTTTTGCTGACTTGGATGAATCATCTCTATTTATGAACTCATATAAAGTTGCAGGAGACGAAACATTCCAATCCTGATTAGTCCCAGAGCCTTCCATGGAATTATTTCCATTTTTTCCATTGGTTTTCTGTTTTCACTCTGCAGATATTTTTAGCAAATAACGAGCCATGAGCAGATTGGTCTGAGGAGCACAGAGTTTGACATGAATTTTATAAAATTTGCACTTTCACACAAATTTGAACACATTTAGATTCCCAAAAATATACTTGCCCAACATCATATGTCACAGGAATGAAGAATCAGAGTGTGGGCTAATGTGCTTTTCTGTGTCCGCATAGACCTCCCCATAATGCCCTGCAGCTCTGACATATTGCGGATTATCATCCTTTGTACAGTGGTGGTCTGTACCTGGACCATCACAGATCAGCGGGTCCCAGTTTGTACAACAGCGGCATTTTCTATCTCCAGAGTCTCTAGGTAAGTCTCTCTTCTGTAAAGTGTAAGCTCTTATGGTCAGCGGGGTCCTCTATCTCTCTCCTGTAGAGTGTAAGCTCTTATGGTCAGCAGTGTTCTTTCTCACTCCTGAAGATTATAAGCTCTTATGGTCAGCGGGGTCCTCTATCTCTCTCCTGTAGAGTGTAAGTTCTTATGGTCAGTGGGGTCCCGTCTCTCTCTCCTGTAGAGTGTAAGCTTTTATGGTCAGCAGGGTTCTTTCTCACTCCTGAAGATTATAAGCTCTTATGATCAGTGGGGTCCTCTATCTCTCTCCTGTAGAGTGTAAGCTCTTATGGCCAGTGCGGTCCTATCTCTCTTTCTCTTGTAGTGTGTAAGTTCTCTTGGTCAGTGGGGTCCTCTCTCTTTCTCTCTTCTCTCCTGTAGAGCTTTAACGCTTACGGTCAGTGAGGTTCTCCTTCTCTTCTCTTTCCCTGTGTATTTTCGAAGTACAGTACTTTGACTTCCGAGTTTTATTTGTTCTGTGACCGAACTCCTAACTCAATTTGCTGTTATGTAAAATTAAATGTTCCCATTAAAATAAACTTAAATGCTATTAATCTGTTCCAGACCCTACTTATGGGCCCCCACCCTGGTATATATGAGCAACATCCTGGTACATGGCCCCCATCCTGGTATATTTGATCCCCCGTCCTGGTACATAGTCCCCCATCCTGGTAAATATGATCCCCCTTCTTTGTACATGGCCCCCATGCAGGTATATAGGATCCCACGTCCAGGTACATGGCCCCCCATTCTGGTACATATGATCCCCATCCTGGTATATATGATCCCCCATCCAGATACATGGCCCCCCATTCTGGTACATATGATCCCCCATCCTGGTACACAGCCCCCCCATCACACTTAAAAAAAATACTATTATACTCACCCTCTATCTGGTTCCCCGCAACGCAGAGTGCTCATCTTGTGCACTTAGTTGATCAGCGTGTGAGAGTGCAGCACTCACATGCTGATTAGCTGACCGCTCTCACACGCTGATCAACTGACTGCATGAGATGAGCACTCTGCATTGCGGGGATCAGAGGGAGGGTGAGTATGAGCTGGTTTTACTTCACATTTCTGCTCACATCAAGAAGCAAAAAAGATACAGAGACAGTTCTGATCTTGAAAACTTTGCAATTTGGTGTACTCTTAACTCAAGGTATTACTGTATAGTAATTAGAAGCTTAAAGTATTGAGATTCGTACAAATTAATTCACTGCTATACAATTTTTTTTTTGTAAAATTCGGTAAACCCGGTAAATTCAAATATCAAATGATCCGCTCATCTCTACAAATAACATATGGAAGGAACATGACCTAGATCTATAGTGATGTAAATAAGCCTGCACATTGACAACTGGTGGTGCAAAGCCTTTCATCCGTATAAGCCATAGCCCGGCAATACATTCCACAGATGCCACAAAACCAATTAGTGCTATAAAGCAGAGTCACCACAGTCCTCATTATTTCTCGAAAATCCTATAACTTTGTATCTCAGACAGGTTTAGCTCTCCCAAAATTCAATAACAGTGGATCCTCTTGGTCCATCCGAAGAAGACCTCCATGTGCAAGAAGTACAAGAAGTGTCTAAAATTGTCACTGAACGTTACCCAAGTCCCATTATGGGACTACCGAGGCTTGGTTGTTCCTCCATCGGCCTCCATTCTAAGAATAGGAGAGGTATTCGGTTTTTGAGGAGGGAGGTGAACCTGAAAAACATATTAGAACGGACCATATTCATGTTCCCATCTGCCATTGTCAACAGAAATGTTTGTAAGGAGAAGCCAAATTCTTTCTCAAACAGTCTGTGTCACATGGTGTTTGGCTCTAAACACGCAGTGTCATAGCGGAATCAGACGCTGTTCAGACTAAGGACACTGACACTCCACACTATGCTTTCTCTGGTGTTTCTGAATTGCACAAGCAGGCTTGGGTGTCGACCAGCTGTTTGCTGATTATTGATTGGACTAGCAAGAGTTAATTTCTGCAAGCCTGCTCGTTACCTTTTTGATCACATGTTATAGGAGACCTTTCACAGGTACTCCCCACCTTTTTAAGATGGAAGAATCTGTCTTCCCATGCCAACTATAGCTTTTCCTAACCTGGTCCGTGTGCTGTTGTGTTCCTGTTGTTGGTGATATACCGTGTGCTATATGGTGTGCTGTGAATATCCTCTCAACATCTGGTTATTTCCTCCCTGCTCTTATTTCCTCCTGATCATGTATTGTCATATATCTCCGTGTGTGTTAGCTGTGTGATCGACTTTTGGTTTTCCTGTTGGTCTATATCTGTTGGTTCACCACTCCTGTCCCGCTCCTCCCCTGGGATGGTGGTGAGGGGGTATTATATCAGGGTTGGCCAGGAACAGGGTAAGGAAGGTGGCCCAGATGTCATCACCATTAGATGTATCTCTGGGAATAGAGAAACTAAGTCCCCCATAGCCTGATGGCCAGTCTGGGAGCCCTGGTCCCCTTCTATCCCCTGTCACCCTGTGACAGTGAGAACAACAGGCAACATAAACTAAATGACTGGTCCCTTTTAGAGTTGCGATAAGCAATATTTATCTGGTTTTGTGATAAATTTATGTTTACAACAACCCCTCAAATCACTTGTATGAATGAAACATTACTAAGCATGTGCAACCAATGCCCCATTAAAAGGGATTTTTAGTCTCGAAAAATCCCTGTCCTCCAAATCCAGTTTTTTTTTTAAAGAAAAAACAAACAGTTTTACTCTCCCTTCCTGGGTACAGCGTGGAGTTTCCGCCATTTCTTTTGGTGCCTATAATTGGCTGCAACGCTCATGTCACCTTACCAGAACTGCAGCCAATCAGTGAGCTCAGTGGCTCATACCGTCAACTTTGGTACGGTCACTAACCTCAGATACTCCACCGCTGTTGACATGCACTCCTCACGGCAGAGAATAAAATACATGGAAGGTATCGGTGGAGACTCAGCGCTGGACCTGGGGAGGGGGAGTAATGCACAGTATGGTTCTTTTTATCTTTTAACAAACTTCAGCCAGAGGAAACAGGTTTTTCCAAACTGAAAAAAAATCCTTATCTGTCCATAAACATTTCTAAACATAATTATAAACAATTAATGGAGCCGTGGTCGTCCATGCTCACTAACACTTAAGCCACACAGGGGACTTTGAACCACACTTTCTCTGGATCATCAGACCAGACTATCATGTGATGTATGGCTCTGCACATAACTGCTGGCACTGTGGCGTCAGACTCTGTTCACATTTTTTTAGAGAGAAAGGTATACCATAATATACATATATAATATAATATCCTTACACCACTTCTACCCACATGGTTTTGCTCACCCTAATGGTAGTAAGTATAGACTAGGCTCCCTCAAAAATTTTAGTAGGGACGATGCCTTGGTCTGTCTCATGTGATCCTAAATAGATGTACCATAGGGTGATAGTATTATAGCCGGGTTTATGCAGGCAGGTGGTTATTCAGGATCCCGGGACCCCCATCCTGTATATTATGACCTATATTAACAAGGTGCCTGTACTATGCACTATATACTATGGCTTGGTCTGTTTCATGTGATCCTAAATAGATGTGTCATAGTGTGATAGTGTTATTGTAGCCAGATTTATGCAGGCAGGTGGTTTTCCAGGAGCCTGGGACCCCCATTCTGTATATTATGACCTATATTAACAAGGTGCCTGCACTACTACTGCTCATTTTTGGCTCATAGTTCTATGTGATGTATCTGCTAAGTGTATCCTACTGCTAATTGTATCACGTTGTCTGTATTTAGACCCTATAACAGCAGAACAGCATTTACTCACATAAACTTCAGGTGGGGCCTTGTTAAGTTACCATACTGTTTATTGTACCATACTGTCTGTACTCAGACCGCATCTAATAGGAGAAGACTGGTTACTCTAATAATACCTTTTCTATCCGTGTCAGACCAAACTGACTGTATTATTCATTATCAATTGTAACATGTACTTTTCTGCTTAGATATTTATCGTGGATGTAGGAGAGTTCTCCACATTGCATATGTATGCTGTATTTATATTGATTCCTGGCGTGTTGGGTGCATGATGCCATTGGCTTTTTAAGTGTTTTTAATTTTGTTTCTGTGTGTGCCACACTCCTAGTATGGGGGCATGTGGGTTGCTCTTTTTGTAATAAAGTATTTTCTACATCCTTGATGTTGTGGTGATCCCTTTTTGGTATACCTTTCTCTCTAAAAAAATTGGTATTGTGCTTGTATACCAGGAGATCCCACTGGGTAGTGCCCTTCTCTTTTTCTATGTTGGTCAGACTCTGTTCACACTGCAGAGTCTGACAGGCAACCTGAGGCTTCTGGAGTGTTCAGACAGAGCCGGGCGTTGGCCGATTCAGGTTCACTGGTCTTCAGCTCTGCAAGAGTTAATGCCTGATGACTGCTGAGTAGGACCTAAGTGCTCTGGTTGCTGCTTGCCAAGTGCAGCTGTCACCTCCCTAATTAAGGCACTGCCTCCTTCCAGGAGGTGCCAATGATAGCTTCAGTGTTTACTCCAGCGATCCTGGGCTTGGTGCTTTTCCTGTGTGTGGTGGTCCATGCTGCACTTCTGTTGTGCGTTACTTCCTCCCCTTTTAGATTGCTCCCCATTACACATATTGTTTTTCCTGTGTGTTTTGAGTGTGGTGTGTACTTGTTTTAGTTCTCCCTTGTCAGTGTTGTTTTGTCTTTTGTCTTTGTGTTTTCCGTCCCACCCCGAGGGTGTTTGTAGAAGGGGAGTAAGATCAGGGTCCGGACAGGACTTAGGGTCATGCTGGGGGCTCGAACCTGGTTACCATCAAACCTACCTTTGAGATAAGAGACAGCACAAGGTCACAGTCTTAGAGCCAAGCCTAGGAGCCCCTGTCCTGTCTCCATTTACCCCATGACACGGACCCCAGCAATCAGATCTCTCATGTATTCTGTACATGGGTGATAAATATAAAGGGTTATCAGTCAGTGGTCAGGACACGCGTTTCAAGCCTTTCACCAGCTCCTACTGCTATATTAATAGTGTAAACTATTGAACAGGACCTCTGTATATGGCCGTACACTTATAATTGGATGTTATAGTAAGGTATTGGACTTTATAGATTTATTTATTCATTTCATTTTTACTATAAAGGAAATTATTTTCCAGTTACAAGTCGCTCTAATGCTAACAAATATGAGAACATTATGCTCACACTGACTTCATAGGAAAATCTCCATTAGATACTATTAAATGAGTCAAGGCTAGAAATAACAATCATCTGCAGAGAAATAAAAATTAAGTATTTTTTGAGAAATGAAAACACATTTTGATGAGATAGAAAAGTCACAAACGATTAGGAGAAATGCCTTAAGGAAGCTCGTACATGTGCCATGTAGTCAAAAACCACCTGGAAAATCTGCACCCAATCTGCATTTAATCTTTAAAAAAAACTCACCGTTGTTGAACACCTCAAATAAACTATGTCTGCACAAATCCAATGACTATATGCACATATTCAGAGCAGAAACTGAGGGAAACTCCAAGTGTTTGAGGAGTTTGAGATTTGGAGAAATATTTGGAGCGTTTCAACTCAGTGGCTACGTGCAGACAATGTCTTTTTCAGGTGGATGCTGTTGCAGAATCCGTCTGAAAAATCTATTACAAAACATTCAAAAGAATGAACATAAGCAATTCTAGATAAAAACATCTTGATGTGCTCATGTTCAGGCTTCTGAATGTCTTTTAACTTCTTCAGGCTTCTAAAAACTCTAAAAATGTCAAGCGGTTAAAGATAGTGATGGGTGGACCGCAGATACCCAGGATTGGCAGGTCTAACTGGATTTAATCTGGCAAAACGCCGGTCCCCGTGTAAGTTTATGAGGACCCAAATCTGGGGCTTAAAAAGGGTGGTTGCAGGGAAAGGGGATTGACCCAAGCGTTTCATACTGTACTGTACTTCTTCCGTGGATGCTCACTCTACTTCCAGGGCTGCTCATTACCTACATGCATATGTACTGCTTCCCCCGCCACCAGCAGTCCCCACGTCTGTGATTGGTTGCAGTGAGACAGCACCAGCCAGCATGTGTGACAGCGTGCCTGACTGCTTTCAATCACACATGCTGTCTGCATCTATATTGGTGTAAAAATAAATTAAAAAAATTGGTGAAGGGTCCCCCCATATTAGGATACCCAGCACAGAAAAAGCAAACGACTACAGTCTGCAGCTGTTACGTACCGGTGCCGCCATAGCCGCAAGCAGCCTGCTGCGGTTCCTGTTGCGCCCAGGCACCGGCTGCCGTTCTTGGCCATGCCTCGGGTCGTCCAGTTGGCTGTTCCTTCCACCACGTCTAAGTGTAGAGAGGCGGCTAGTGCGCATGCGTGCGCCGATTTACCCCAGCCAGAGTTTAAGCCCGGTGTTTTGATTAGTGAGCATGCTCAGCCTGTTTGTGTTTTGTCTGAGACTAAGTCCTCAGTTCAGGCTACTGAGCATGCTCAAACTGATAGTCTGCTTTCTAAGCCTGTGGCTCAGGCTACTGAGCATGCTCAGGCACTTAGTGCATCAGAGGCTAGGTCCGGTAAGGACCTCACTGAGCATGTCCGTGAGGTGGCAGGCCCTGATAGGGCAGAGGTTGTCAGGTGTCCTGATGACGTGGCAACTCCGGACTGGCTCGCAGAGGCCCGCCCCTATGATCTGGCACCTCAGTATTGGACGTCAGACGATGACTGGTGAAGTGTTTGGGGCGTGGCTGCCATGAGGTCATCAATGACGTGGCGGTTCCGGATAGGTCGCATGTGACGTCACTGATGACATGGCACTCTGCTATTGGACCTTGGTGGTTCCACCCTGGGTTTGGGGCGGACCCAGGTTATAAAAGGGGCTGGAGACAACATGGAGGTGCGCAGTCTTCACTTTTGCTCAGTCAGAGCACACCTCCATGTTAGAGCCTCATTGCGGCATAAGCCTATGTTGGGAAGCGGTAGGTAGGGTTAGGCGAACGGTGCCTGTCACGCCAAGATTCGTGGCTCGGCACATCAGGGTCAGGCGCCGTGCTTCCCTCCTGCCGTTCCAGTCTTGCTATAGCAGCCCAGTGGTGTTAACTGGGCTGCGGCTGCTGTGCTTCCTGTCCGATTGTGCCCCCTACGCACACGGACAACGCACCTGCTGCGCCACCTGTCTGATTGTGCCCCCTACGCACACGGACAACGCACCTGCTGCGCCACCTGTCCGATTGTGCCCCCTACGCACACGGACAACGCACCTGCTGCGCCACCTGTCCGGTTGTGCCCCCTACGCGCACGGACAGCGTACTCCAGGACCCCTGTGGAGTTAACAGGGTGTTCCTTATTTTCCTCGGCTTCCCGGTCAACGCTACTGGTGTAGCGCTAGGTGCACCAAAACGCTAATCGGGTTGTCGTCCGGTCTGATGTGTCCCAACACACGTGACCGGTTCCCAGAGTTCCTGGGTTATCTCAGAGCCATCCAGCTCTATAGTCTCCGCCTAACCCTCAGGTGCCAGCAGCTCCTTTGTCATCTGGAGCACGGTGGGCCCCGACTGGCGATTAGGATATATACCCCCTGGTCCTAATCTGCCGGTCCCCCCGTAACATTAAGACTGCGCCAGGGTCTGGCTGGCATGGCGGAGATGGAGCAGCTACGTCAGTTCATGCTGCAGCTTGATGCCAGAGTGAGGGCTCTGGAGAAGTCTGCTCTTGCTGCTGATATGGATGATGTGGTGGCTCAAGCGGCTGCAATGGTGTCAGTCACCAAGCCTACTCCAACCCTCCCTCACCTCTCGCTGCCCAACAAGTTTACGGGGAACAGCAAGGCATGTAGGGGATTCGTGAACCAGTGCTCAGTCCATCTAGAGCTGTTGGCTGCACGGTTTCCTACAGAGAGGTCGAAGGTGGGGTTTATCATCTCCTTGCTCTCTGATAGAGCACTGGAGTGGGCTACACCATTGTGGGAAAGGAATAACCCCGTAGTACAGGACTCTAAGGAGTTTTTGGAGTCCTTGCGACAAGTGTTCCTGGGGCCTCAGGTCACTCACGACTCGGCCCTACAGCTACTGACTTTGGAGCAGGGGCGTACTTCCTCAAGTCAATATGCTGTGAGTTTCAGGACACTTGCTGCAGAACTGGGGTGGTCAGAGAGGACTCTCATTCCACTGTTCTGGAGGGGATTAGCCTCGCACGTGAAGGATGCATTAGCGTCGCGTGAGGTACCAACTACCCTTGAGGGCCTCATGTCTCTGGCTACCCGCATTGACCTGCGGACCTCCGAACGTCAGCTGGAGCGCAGGTCAGAGGGTCGTTCAGCCACTGTAGTGGTCTCTCCTACTGCACCTCCCTTAGAGGACATCTCTGTCCCTATGGACATCGCTAGGGTTGGTGTTGCTAGGTCTTCGAGTCGCAAGGGCATTTCCTGTTTCGCTTGTGGGCAGTATGGTCATTATGCCAACCGTTGCCCAAAGCGTCAGGGTAAGCGACCGCGATTGGTGATCATAGCTGAGGGTAGACTGGACTCTGCGTCATCCATTAGGGTGACGTTTCCCGCGTCCATTTCCTTTAAGGGGTCAACATGGTCCACAAGGGCAAGTGTGGACACAGGTGCTGGGGATAGTTTCATCTCCTCCTCTTTTGCCCGGCGGCATGCCATCCCACTGGTGCAAATGCCAAGGCCAGTGAGAGTCCGAGTATTGGATGGGTCCTTGTTGCCCAAGGTAATTCACCAGCGGACAGTGCCCATTACCCTTGCCATGTCATCTGGGCATAGGGAGACCATTTCATTTCTGGTTCTCCCTAAGGGTGCAGATGATATTCTGCTGGGTATTCCTTGGTTGAAGCAACATTCCCCACATATCGACTGGTCGTCTGGGGTGATTACGCGGTGGAGCGAGTCTTGTAGCTCCCACTGCATGTCTCCATCTTCCGCCTGTCGCTCAGTGGTATCTGTGGCGACTATAGACCATTCGAGTGGGAGGACCGCTAGAGGGGGGGGTACTGTTACGTACCGGCGCCGCCATAGCCGCAAGCAGCCTGCTGCGGTTCCTGTTGCGCCCAGGCACCGGCTGCCGTTCTTGGCTGTGCCTCGGGTCGTCCAGTTGGCTGTTCCTTCCACCACGTCTAAGTGTGGAGAGGCGGCTAGTGCGCATGCGTGCGCCGATTTACCCCAGCCAGAGTTTAAGCCCGGTGTTTTGCCTAGTGAGCATGCTCAGCCTGTTTGTGTTATGTCTGAGACTAAGTCCTCAGTTCAGGCTACTGAGCAGGCTCAAACTGATAGTCTGCTTTCTAAGCCTGTGGCTCAGGCTACACAGCATGCTCAGGCACTTAGTGCATCAGAGGCTAGGTCCGGTAAGGACCTCACTGAGCATGTCCGTGAGGTGGCAGGCCCTGATAGGGCAGAGGGTGTCAGGTGTCCTGATGACGTGGCAACTCCGGACTGGCTCTCAGAGGCCCGCCCCTATGATCTGGCACCTCAGTATTGGTCGTCAGACGATGACTGGTGAAGTGTTTGGGGCGTGGCTGCCATGAGGTCATCAATGACGTGGCGGTTCCGGATAGGTCGCATGTGACGTCACTGATGACATGGCACTCTGCTATTGGACCTTGGTGGTTCCACCCTGGGTTTGGGGTGGACCCAGGTTATAAAAGGGGCTGGAGACAACATGGAGGTGCGCAGTCTTCACTTTTGCTCAGTTAGAGCACACCTCCATGTTAGAGCCTCATTGCGGCATAAGCCTATGTTGGGAAGCGGTAGGTAGGGTTAGGCGAACGGTGCCTGTCACGCCAAGATTCGTGGCTCGGCACATCAGGGTCAGGCGCCGTGCTTCCCTCCTGCCGTTCCAGTCTTGCTATAGCAGCCCAGTGGCGTTAACTGGGCTGCGGCTGCTGTGCTTCCTGTCCGATTGTGCCCCCTACGCACACGGACAACGCACCTGCTGCGCCACCTGTCTGATTGTGCCCCCTACGCACACGGACAATGCACCTGCTGCGCCACCTGTCCGATTGTGCCCCCTACGCACACGGACAACGCACCTGCTGCGCCACCTGTCCGGTTGTGCCCCCTACGCGCACGGACAGCGTACTCCAGGACCCCTGTGGAGTTAACAGGGTGTTCCTTATTTTCCTCGGCTTCCCGGTCAACGCTACTGGTGTAGCGCTAGGTGCACCAAAACGCTAATCGGGTTGTCGTCCGGTCTGACGTGTCCCAACACACGTGACCGGTTCCCAGAGTTCCTGGGTTATCTCAGAGCCATCCAGCTCTATAGTCTCCGCCTAACCCTCAGGTGCCAGCAGCTCCTTTGTCATCTGGAGCACGGTGGGCCCCGACTGGCGATTAGGATGTATACCCCCTGGTCCTAATCTGCCGGTCCCCCCGTAACAGCAGCCCCCAGCCATGCGCTTATCTTGGATGGGTATCAAACTCAAAGGAACCGCATGCGGCTTTTTCCTTTTTTTGTTTTTTTTTTAAATTCTTTATTTAACAATAAACATGGAATCGTACCAATCTGAGTCAATTGCGATACATTTCACAACCAATGCATGACAGTGTATAACAGAATAGCTGTGACACATGAAAATTTTCAACAATAAGACCTCTCCATGTTTACCAAAGGTTTTATATAACGGGAATACCAGATTGAAAAAAAAAACAAAAAAAGAGAAAAGGAAGGGGAGAAAAAAGAAGCGAGTAAGACAAGAAAGGTTTAGCGAGACACGGGAGGGAAGGGGGGTACATAGAGGGAAAGAGGGAGGGAAGGGAAAAACACTGGGCCACGCACAAACACATAGCAGGGATCCACCCTCTCAGAGCAACTCCTTCCCACGGCGTCCACGGGCCCCCCCCCTTCAATCTGGGGGAATCCATGTGCCGTATTCGTTAGAGTATTTAAACTCGATCCATGGGAACCAAGTCTTGTAAAAAGCCTCATGTCTATCGTGGACAGATGCTGTCAGATCCTCCATATACAGCAGTTCGTTCACCCTACTTGCCCACAACGATAATGTCGGCGGAGAAGGGGATCTCCATCTCAGAGGGATGCACGTCCTAGCAGCCATCACCAGGAAGCTTAACAGAGACCCTTTGTAAGCACGGACAGAGGACTCAGATAGTTGGAGCAGGAAAAGTTCCGGACCCAGAGTCTGCGTGTGTCCAGTCACATGCCTGAACACTCCCCGTACCCCCTCCCAAAACTGCTGTAGCACCGGGCATTCCCAGAAAATGTGTAAGAAGTCTCCCTCCCCTGTGCCACATCTCCAACACCCCGGGTCCACTGTGGGGAACATCCTGTGTAGTTTAGTTGGGACCCTATACCACCGGGAAATGCATTTATAGTTGGCTTCTTGGAGTTTTGAACTGATGGATGCTTTGTGAGCAATGGACAGAACCTTGTTCCTCTGCGTGGCCGAAAGTGTAAGGCCCAGGTCTGATTCCCACTGCAGGAGGAATCTAGGAGGTGGCAAATCCGAGGAGTTGTCTAGCATGGAGTGTGAGATGGACAGTGAGTGTCTAAGGGCCCCCCCCTCCATGCATAGCTTCTCGAATTCCGTAAGGGGTCTATCAAACTGACTGTAGTCTGGTAGAGAGCACAGAAAATGTCGAAGCTGCATAGAACGCCACGAGCCCAACGGTCCGGGAACCCGGAAATTCCGGAGTTCCTCGGTCGTTGGCCAATGCCCCCCGACCCCAATTTGGCAAGCTCGAAATCTATTTCGGGAGATCCATAGGCGAAACACCGGGTCAGAAAGACCCGGGGAGAAATCTGGATTGCCAACGATCGGGGAGAGGGGGGAGGGTAAAGGGATCAGGGATCTCCAGACCCCCTCCTGAGAACAACAGGAAAGCGTAGCGCCAATCGTGGGGTGAGTCCAAAGTCCTGTACTAAGTGGGTAATTCACCCATGGGAGCGCCGCTAGTGGAATATCAGTGAAGCTCTGCTCCACCGACAGCCAGGGTTTGGCCTTGGAGTGTCTACACCAGTCCACCACTCTGGCTAAATGAGTGGCTACATAGTATGATTTGAGATCCGGGAGGCCCAGCCCACCCCGGGTTCTAGGTCTGCACATCAACGACCGTGCCAACCTCGCCGGCTTGTTTGCCCACAGAAACTTCGTTTGCATAGAAGAGACTTCTCTAAAGAAGGGCTTGGGTATCCCGATTGGCAGGGTCTGAAGGAGGTACAGCAATCTTGGGAAGATATTCATCTTGAGAATCGCTGACCGTCCAAACCATGTGAACGTGCCCCTTGACCAGGTTTTACAATCTTCTTTTATGTTTTGGAGGAGAGGGGTAAAGTTCAACTTGAATAAGGAGCTCACATCTGCTGACAATTTGAGTCCCAGGTATCGCAGGTACTGCGGGGCCCATTGAAAGTCAAAGGCTCCCCGCAGCTGCGAGACTACTCCCATGGGGAGGTTAACGCTCAGTGCCTCCGATTTAGACAAGTTGATCTTAAAGTTCGAGAGTGAGGAGTAGCGTTTAAATTCCTGCATTAGCGCTGGGAGCGATGTGGTTGGGTCTGTGATGAAAAATAATAGGTCGTCCGCAAAGGCCGCTATCTTATGGGTCTCGTTACCTATCTTGGGACCTTTGATGCTTGAGTTTGTCCGAATATGTCGCAACAGGGGTTCTAGTGTAAGTATGAAGATTAATGGGGAGAGAGGACAGCCCTGCCGCGTGCCATTGGCTATTGGGAATCTCTCTGACAGCACCCCGTTAACCCGTATGCAGGCCGACGGTGAATTATAGAGAGATCCTATCCATCTGAGCATGTTGCCCCCCAGTCCCAGAGAGGCAAGGACCCCATTCAAAAACATCCAGCCGACTCGGTCGAACGCCTTTTCGGCATCTGTGGACAGCAACATAAGCGATCCACCCCCCGACCTAGCCCTATGGATCAGGTTAATGGCCCTCGTGGTGTTATCTCTAGCCTCCCTGCCCAACATGAAACCCGCCTGATCTGCATGGACTATAACCCCTAACATAGGGGACAGCCGATCGGCTAGAATCTTAGCAAACATCTTTAAGTCCACGTTGAGCAGGGAGATCGGACGATAGTTGGCACAACAGGTGGGATCCCTCCCCTCCTTGGGAATGACCACGATGTTAGCCGCAAGGGAGTCCCTGGGTAATGGAGAGGATGTGCATGCTGAGATGTTATTGAATGCTGCCAAAAAATGAGGAGATAGAATAGGACTTAACCTCTTGTAGTAGGACAGCGGAAGTCCATCCGGACCCGGTGCCTTACCCGTGGGGGATTTCTTAAGGACCGAGGCGAATTCCGTTTCTGTAATCAGAGCCTCCAATATCTCTATGTCTTCCGGTCTAAGCCTCGGGAGGCCTGAGGATCTTATGTAGTCCTGGATATGTTCCCTAGCTGTCTTCCTATCGTCCTCCGTCAAGGTGTCGTCAATAGAGTATAGGGCAGTGTAAAAGTCCCTAAATGCTGAAGCTATGTCACCTGGAAGTGAGGCCCTCTCCCCCGATTGCTTCTGTATATGAGGGACATATCCCCTCAGCCTCTGGGTTCGCAATGCCCTGGCCAAGGTCCTACTGTTTTTGTTACCGAATTCGTAAAAGTGCCTCCGGCAGCGCGCTAGCGAGGCCTTAGCTTTATTAGAGAGTAGCGATTTCAGCTTTTCTCTTTTTTGAATGAGAAGGGTTTTGGCCCCGTCGTCTAACCGGTCTTTGTGGATCCTCTCCAGGGCATGAATGTCGACTAGTAAAGATTCCATCTCCGCATTCCTCTCCCGCTTCATACGGGCTCCATGTTTTATAAACAGTCCTCTAACTACACATTTGTGAGCTTCCCACGTTACGGCGGGTGTGGTATCACCCCCCGCGCAGAGGTCAAAATATTCTTTTACCGCAGTCTGTACCTCCAGCATAGTCATCTGGTCAGTCAGTAGCGAAGTATTCAATATCCACTGGCCCTGTTTAATAATCGGGCACGTCAGGGAAACATTAAGAATTATCAAGGCGTGGTCAGAGAACACTATTTCATGTATTTCAGTGTCCAGCAGGCAGTGTAGGTCTCTATGTCTGATAAAGAAGTGATCTAGCCTTGAGTAAGAGTCATGAACCGCGGAGTAAAAGGAGTAGTCCCTGTCTGCCGGATGCTGCAACCTCCATGTGTCTACTAACTGGTATTCGTGTAAACCACGCCTGATCCGACTGTGAACGGCCCTGGGCAAGTTAGAGACCCCCTTAGAAGTATCCACCTCTGGGTCCATAACAAAGTTAAAGTCCCCTCCAATTATCAATGTGCCCTCTGAAAACTCGTCCAGGGTGTTCAGGAATCGCAACAGGGCGCCACACTGTCCCGTGTTGGGCAGGTAGAGGGCCGCAAAAGTGAAGACCTGGGACTGGACCCGCCCCTTTATTAGGATCTGTCTCCCCTTCTTGTCCGTGCTGACCTCTATCAGCTCCCATGGCAGAGAGCTCGCAATTAGGATGCTGGTCCCTCTGGACCGCGAATCCGGAGATGGGGAATGGTAGACCGTAGAGTATCTCCGGTCTGAAAGCTTGTAAGGTTTGTCTAAACAGTAATGCGTTTCCTGTAGAAAGATTACCTGAAGTCGCCTTCTCCACAACAGATTCATGAGGATTGAGCGTTTCTCTGGACTGTGAAGGCCCTTGACGTTTAGGGTTCCCACTCTTAAGTCAGGTCTGGATGACTGCTTCATGTCAGTGATGAGGGCCTACGGATAGATGACAAGGGAAAGACAGACACACACACCACCAGGGAGAGCTCTGAGGGAGGAGGGAAGAGGGGGAAGGAAGGAAAAAAGCTGAAGACTGTGAAAGGAAGCGGGAGTAGGGAGAGAGGAAAGGGGAAAAGTTAGAAACAAAAAGAAAAGGGGAGAACAAAGAAGCAAAAAGAAAGAGGGAAAAGAATAGACAGCTCACGAGGAGCTCGCAGACCTATGGACCAGCCCTAGGCCTACTAGGACACTACCGGCGGGGACGGGTATGAACACTCATATGTAGCCCCCCCACCCACCACCCTTAAGTTATCTGACTACCGCCCCTTTGCAAGTGCCAGAGGCGAAACTAATATTAAACTCTGACGGCCTCTCCTCCGTCACCCCCAAAACCATGCACCATCCCAAGACCCCCCCCACCAACGAGGCGAAGAGGGGTGCAACAACACATGCCCCTCCCAAAATGATAGGCCAGGGGCCCTTTCCAACATAAATGGGCACAGTTTAACCTCCCCTGCAGCTAGAAACAGTGCCGAGCTGACTTTTCAGCCCCATCCCCCTGATGGCGACGGTGTTGAATCCTTTTCTCTCCTCCGCGTCGGGGGGCCCATGGACTCCCAGGATAGCCAATCAGGGATGTTAAAGACAGGCAGTTCCAAAAACTTGAACAGTCCCGGCAATTCCGCAGGGCGTCTCAGCAAGAATGTGGATGGGCCCTTCCGGACAATGAGGTGGAACGGGTGCCCCCAGCGATACGAGGCGTTCACCTCTTTGATTTTTGCCAGTAACGGATGAAGCTGACGCCTCATGTAGAGCGTGCGACTGGAAACGTCCGGGAAGAGCTTGATGGTCGCCCCCTCCATCTTCACCGGTCCGAACTCCCAGGCCTTCCTCAGGATCTGTTCCTTTTCCGAGAAATAGTGTAAGCGGCAAAGGACATCTCTTGCATTGGAGGAATTGGCTCCTTGGTAGGATCTAGCAACTCTGTGGACTCTGTCACATAGGTGCGTGGCATCCGTTGGTCTGGCGGTGATTATATTAAATATTTCTTGCACTTTATAGCGGAGAGTCTCTGCCGGCCAGTCCTCTGGTACACCCTTTAATTTTATATTGTTTCGGCGGCTTCTGTTCTCTTGATCGTCTAACAATAATGCCATGTCCCTGGACCGGGTGTTATATGCCTCACAGTCCTTTTCCAGGCGAGCTACTCTGCGTTCCAAAGACTCCTGATCTTGTTCAGTGGCCGTGACTCTATCTTCTAGGGCACCTATCTCCTCCCTCACTGAAGCAATGGCTTGCTGGTGGGACTGCTCAATTCTGCGGACTAAAGCATCCAGGTCACTCTTGCTTGGAATGGCCAGAATGAGCTCTCTCAGTGCCTGAAGGTCTTGTGTGGCCTGGGGGTGGTGTACTTGCAATGAAGAGGTGGATGGGCTGCCCAGGGGGGGACCCTCCTCGGGGAGGAAAGCCGCCGGGATATCCCCTCTGTGCGATCCCTCAAGCAGGGGCAGAGGGCAGCTCTCCCTCTCCGAGCTCTGGGGCGGCATAGACAGAGGCCCTGCCAGCGTCCCTCCATTCAGGGCACCCCCCCAACTGCTTCCGGTCAGCTCACCTTCCTCCATGTGGAGCTGCACCTCCCCCATCGCTGTCCTGTGCACATCGCTGCAGACATGCTCCCTGCCGCCTTCATTCTCTGTCTGCGAGTTCCCACACACCGCTCCGACTACTGGCTCCCCTTCCTCCTGCCGTCTCGCTCCTGTGGCTGCGCCTGGGGATTCCCCTCCTGGAGGACGCATTGTGGGGGTCGGCGCCATCTTGCCGCCGCTGCTCGCCGCACGCTTCAGGGCAGGAGAGGGCCCGCTGAAGAACCGCTCCATCCTCCCTCCTGTTTTTTGGGTCGCTGGATCGGGCCCCGCAGTGAGTACTACCTGGGGCTTCTTTTTGGGAGGCATTAGTCGGCGGAGAGGCCGAAATATAGCTGTATTTAGGCGGTGGGTGTAGGAGCTCTGCAAGGAGACGTCCTCACACCATCATGTCCAGGCCACGCCCCCCTCTTTCCTTTTTTTGTTAAACGGCGTTTGGTCCCCCCCAATTTTGATACCCAACTATGATAAAGCCGACAGCTAGGAGCTGCTTTTTTTTAAGGCTGGGGAGACCGATGCTTATTGGGCCCCACCAGCCTAAAAATAGCACCCTGCAGCCGCTCAGGATTGTTGCATCCATTAGATGTGGAGCTCCCAGGCCCGTGGTAGGTGCTCGGGTTCTTTTGAACCCATGTTGATCCCGACTTTCACAGTACAGGTCAGCCCATCACTAGAAAAAGGGAATCAGTCAGCAGGTTTTTGCTACCTCATCTAAAAGAACATAATGTAGGCAGAAAGTGGTAAAAGGTGTATAACATAATTATAGGCTGCAACCAATCTCACATAATCAAATAATTAAGTTTTAAGCATGTAGCTGAGCTTGGAGAGCTGTCCTGCCCACATCAGCCTCTCATTCGAGATTGTGCATTGACTGTGAGGGGTCAATCACAGTAGGGGCGTGCCGGACTACTGTGCACATGCCAGCTAGACCTAGCAATGTTAATCACAGGGTAATAAAGCCATTAGTTTAAGTAAACCATCGCACACACATGAGACACACAGTTGCTTTTTGTTTTTTAACCCTTACAGCAAGCTTTCCTCAGCTTACATAGCAAAATCCTGCTAACAGATTCCCTTTAACAAAGTGACCTGTCCATTCTTTTTTTTTTTTCAGCTCGAAAAGCGCTCTGTAGATTACAATACCAGTCAATGGATAAGCTGAAAAGATGCCCAAAAAATTTTTGCTAAAAAAAAATGTTAGCTGTAAAAAAATGACTGGAAAATGACAATAAAAAAAGACTTCACAAAAAAACATGGGAAAACCCTTAAAAAAACTGTCAACAGCCAAAACTATAGGAAAAACGCTCATGAAGCAAGTGAAAAACTGGCAAAAAAACTGGTCTTCTGCTTTAGAAACTCATAAGTGGGCTTTACACGCAACGACATCGCTAACGAGATGTCGTTGGGGTCACGGAATTTGTGACGTACATCCGGCCTCGTTAGCGACGTTGTTGCTTGTGAAACACACGAATGACCGTTAACGATCAAAATTACTCACCTAATTGTTGATCGTTGTCCAGTCGTTGTAATCCCGATGATCATTGCAGTTGCAGGACGCAGGTATTTCGTCATTCCTGCGGCAGCACACATCGCTATGTGTGACACCGCAGGAACGAGGGACATAACCATACCTGCGGCTGCCCGCAATGAGGAAGTGTGACGCCCTGGGCAAGCCAGGGGTCACAGGTCATCACACCACCACACCCTACACCCAAGTTAGGAACACCAAAGCTAACCCAAAATCCTTGTTGCCTTCCTCCAGGGGCTGATGTTCACACCAGGGGGTGGGCCAGGCGATTGGCTCCGCCCACTGAGGAGTACACAGCCCTGGAGGCAGGAAGTACCAGGCAGTTTAGTGAAGTTCAGTTTAGGAGGTGAAGGAGTAAACATGAGTTGAGTTAAGGAAGTGAAAGTAGAAGGAAGTAAAGTGGTAAAGGAGGACAGTAAGAGTGGTGACAGGAAAGAAAGAGTGAGAAAAGCCTGAAGTTGGTCCAGCTGTGTGCAGGACAGAGTCGGCAAGGTCAGCAACGGCGGTGATTGTCCGGAGGGGTGACCCTTTGGAAGTTCCTGGAAGGACCGCGGACGGGTGGTGGTCTGGAGCAGTGTACAAAGGACAGTCAGCACCAGGGCAGGGGCCTCTCGGACCCCGGCAAGGCTAGGAGTCGCCATAATTTGCCAAATCCGTCAGTGAAGGGGACGTCGATCCCCCAACAACCAAGTCCCGATTGAGGGCAACAGCCCAACCATTACAGTAGAGACACCGCCACCGCCAGGGCATCAGTTTCTAAGGGCCAGCGCCTGCGGGCAAAGAGTAGAGCTCCTCCGGTCCAGCTTGAAGCCAGGGAGCGGGTTACCGGTGGGAACCCATCGAGACCATAAACAACATCAGGTGCAGGAAAAGGGACATCACCGTCACCTACTGGGGAAAGCAAGTGCAGCCGTCCGTGGGAACCGTCTTTCCAGCCGTGTGTTTTACCGAGAACTGTGTCAACGTCTCAGGCTGAGTGAGTACCACAGTGCCGCAAGGCACAGCGCTGCCCCCGCGTCCCTGCGCCCACCAAGCCCTGCATCTCCCACCTCATCACTGGGCCCCGGGATCACTAACCCCTACCCACGGAGGGGCAACACAACAACTTGCTGCTTCACACCATCACTCCCGGGATCCCCACACCGAGCAGCGGTGGTGCTAACAAATCACCACAACCGTGGGTGGCGTCACGGACAATAGACAATATCCCCACAACCCAATCCCCTTTCACTCACGGACGAGGAGCGCCGCTCGAGAACCCCCGGGATCCGGCCCACCGCTCGAGCCACCACTGAGCAGCAGCAGCCGGACCCGGGCAGAGGGGTGAGTGCGGTGCTGACACCCTCCTCCCCGCCCGCGACAGAAGGAAGGAAGTGGGCGGGATGTTCTGCTCGCTCATCTCCGCCCATCTGCTTCTATTGGGCAGCCGTTTAGTGACGCCAATGTGACGCCGAACGAACTGCCCCCTTAGAAAGGAGGCGGTTCGCGGGCCACAGTGACGTCGCTAAGCAGGTAAGTACGTGTGATAGGTGTAAGCGATGTTGTGCGCCATGGGCAGCGATTTGCCCGTGATGCACAACCAACGGGGGCGGGTGCTTTCACCAGCGACATCACTAGTGATGTCGCTGTGTGTAAAGCCCGCTTTAGGGTTTGCCTGAGTTTAACACTCATCGAATGCACATAGCCAGTCTACGCTCGGTTCCGTACATGCATCGGACAAGTGTGGTGCACTTTGCCACAATTCTTACTCCAGTCAGATATCAGCCACAAAACATCATAAATTACAATCTGTATCAAGAGGGCAAGTGAGCCCTATAAGGGCGAATAAGCCCATGACAATCTGGAGGGGGCTAGGGTCTGAAGGGGTTAATGTTTGGAATGCAGAAGTGTGCATTCTATGGGGTTATGGGATTGGTGAAAAGGGGGCAGTTGTGATTGGGGGGATAGGGTAGGAGGCTGGCTGATCAGGGGGGTATATAGGTGGGGTGAGGCAGTGGTTACCTCCTCTTGCTGCAGGATGATCAGCGTGGCCACATGCTGCTAGAAGTGCTGGTGGTCATCATCATCATCGGGAGAGATGCAGGATTTCTGACTTGGAGGCCCTGATGGAGATGGTCCGGGGAGCCTCTGGAGTGCTGGGAGTCGAGGCACTGCGTGAGAAGCTGGCTGCAGTGTGCGCTCCCGGTCCGGTGGTGCCTGATCCTGCACCTCGGCCTGAGCTGCGCGCTCAGGCTCGCGGCCACTGGAGCGCTACTCCCCGGCTGGGGGAATTAGAATACAGTTTCGGAGCCCCCTCGGGGACCCTCCGGGACAGGGGAGCCCGCGGATGTTCAATGGTTCCCCTCCGGTCACCGTGAGGAATCCGCGTCTGTGACCCCGCGAGCCGGAAGTGGGCGGAGCTACACTGAGGCCTACTTCCGGTTCGCGGCCTGCAAGGACCCGGACCAGCCGTACGGCAGCCCCCGGTGACGTGCGGGCCGAGGGGCAGAGCCCAGCTTGAGATGGCAGCAGTGGAGACTCCCTGCAGGCCGCAGGGGAGCCGCCCGCGGCGGAATCGGCAGTCGGCTGGAGAGAGCGAGAAGCCAGAGGACGGCAGCCATGGAGGAGGGGATGGTTGCTCCTGCAGTCAGCAGGGCCACAGACTGCGCTCAATGGTGATGGTCCCCTCCAGCGGGGATCTGGCTGGAGGGCGGACCCGGCAGACGGCGGACTGCATACGACCTTCCTGCAGCCGGCAGGGAGGGAGACCTCTGAGGACGGCCGATGGAGCGGTGGCTTCACAGATGGGCAGTGATCCGGCGAGGGCTGATGGCGGCAGGACGCCGCGTCCATTAAAAAGGCGGACGACCAGGAGGAGACAGCTGGCGGAGCAGGGGCGATGACCGCGGGGGTTGATGGCCGCCGGGAGCGGTTTGTCCCTCCGAGGGTCCCCCCTGAGGACGCCAGCAGCACCACGGATTCCGCCGATGAGGAACGTCGAATAAACGCATATGGAGGAGAGGAGCGACAGCAGGAATATCTTGTCACGGCTGCTCCAGGATCGGACCAGAGGCAGCCCGGTGAGAGATCATCGATTGTGCATAATGTTGTGGGTTCTGGGGGTGGGGGGGTCGGTTGCGGCTGTAAGTACATGTTTCAGGGGTTGGTGGCAAAGTGATCGGGAGCAAGCGGGTCCGTGTTTCCGGCGGGTGCATGAGTGGGCCCCACTGGGGCTGGGCAATCGGTTGCAGTGGTACAGGAGGAAGGGGTGCAGGGAGCTGGAGTTGCGGTTGCGGTGGAAGCACAAGTGGCCGGGGTTGCGGCTGGGGTTGAGACGGCGAAGGAAAAGGATGCAGACAAGGAGAAAGAGGATGAGGTAGTTCGTTTAGATGACAGGGCGCGGAGCGAAGTGTATGTGTGCTTTGAGAGTCCGCTGGGGGTCTATTTGAAGAAGGAGGTTAGGGAAACAATTTGGAAGGGGGAGTATGGGGAAATATTTTCCCTGCTCCCCCTGGAGAAGTTTAATCTCGATTAAAGTTAAACTAAGCGATTCAAAGAAAAAAAAAGAGGATGAGGAGAAGAGGAGATATAGGTTCATCCCCAGAACCTTTACTAATTGGCTGAAAACGTTTGCCATACTAGCTAGTATCATCAGGTAGAGGGAGCCGGAGCATTGCTCTGCCCCTTTTAGGCTATATGGATTCCAGTGGGGAGGCATATTGAGTGTACGAAGGTTTGGGGTGGTTAAGATATGATGAGCAGTTCCGGCAACGGAATGCTCTGCGTCCTGGCCTTAGATGGGACCACAAGGATATATCCTTGAGGATGCGTTTGATGACGGCTCCGGCTCACCCCTTTCGTCGGGATGCCGGGATCCCATGTATGAGCAACGGGTTGCCGGCTGGAAAAAGAAAGGGGGCATATTGACAGTGTAATGAGGGGCACTGCAAGTTTGGGGCCTCGTGTCAGTTCAAGCACGAGAGTTCCGGTTGCTGAGGTGCCCAACCGTTGGTCAGGTGTTTTAAAAAGAAAAGGGGAAGTCAGGGGAAGGGGCTGGAAAGAGGGAGGATGCCAGTGAAAGTAGAGGGATGCTTCCCTATCTAAATAGGTATACGGATGGGCAGGCGGCAGGGTTATTGCGGCACTGTTTTGGTTGACGGTTGCAGGTTCCCGTTTGTTTCTCGGGCACCAGTTTTTCGCCCAGGTAATTTGAGGTCTGCAACGGAACACCCGGAAGTTGGGAGGGACAAGCTAACTAAGGAGGTGGAGCTAGGTCGGATGGCGGGTCCGAGTAAGGACCCTCCATTCCCTAACCTCAGGATTTCGCCATTGGGGGGTTGTGCCCAAGAAAGAGCCGATGAAATTCAGGCTCTTACATCAGTAATCTTACCCGGCCGGGCTGTCGGTTAATGATGGGATCTCACCGGATCTGTCCGCAGTTTCTTGCATTTCATTTGCTAGTGCGTTTGAATTAGTGCGAGCGGCAGGACAGGGGGTGTTAATGGCGAAATCAGATGTGGAAGCGGCTTTTCGCTTGCTTCCGGTCAATCCAGATAGCCATCATTTGTTGTGGTGCATGTGGAATGGAGAATATTATGTGATCTCTGCCTGCCCATGGGTTGTTCTATTTCATGTGCTTATTTTGAAGCATTTAGTTCCTTTCTGGAATGGGGAGTGCGGGACGTGGCAGGGGTTCATTCAGTAATTTACTATCTGGATGATTTTTTGTGCGTTGGGTCGGCGGGTTCCTCGGTTTGTTCCTTGTTATTGTTTACTTTGGAGCGGATTGCGCTGAGTTTTGGTATTTCGTTGGCAAAGAAAAAAACGGAAGGACCAGCGACGGTTTTTATGTTTCTTGGGCATCGAAATCAATACGGTTGCCATGGAGTGCCGGCTGCCAGAAGAGAAGTTGGTGGATTTAAAGCGTTTGTTAGAGCGTTGTATCAGGCAAGAAAGGTAAGGTTGAGGGTTTTGCAGCCAGTGTTCAGTAAATTGAATTTCGCATGTCGCATTATGCCGATGGGGCGGATATTCAATAGAAGATGGGCAAGTGCGACCTCAGGTGTTGTATCGCCAAATCACTTTGTTAGAGTGGAAAAGGCGATGAAAGGGGACTTGCTGGTTTGGGACTCCTTTTTTGACAAGTACAATGGAAAGACGTTGTGGATGAGTATAACAATGTCCTATAGTCAGCTGGAACTGTTTACGGATGCGGCAGGAGCGGTGGGTTTTAGAGCGATTTTCAGACTCACTGAGGTGTTGGGGAGTGGCCACGGCTGTGGAAGGAGAAAGGGTTTGGTAAAAAATCTGGCGTTGCTCGAACCCTTTATGATTGTAGTGTCAATCGAGTTGTGGGGTTCAGAATTTGTTGGAAAAAAGGTTTGCTTGCACTGAGATAATATGGCGGTGGTGCATGCTATTAACACTTTGTCAGCAAAATCACCCCCAGTAGTGGGGTATTTAAGGCATTTGGTGCTGCGTTGCTTGGATTTCAATATTTGTGTGGTGGCAAGGCATCTGCTAGGGGTACAAAATTGGGGTGGCTGACGCACTGTTTTGATTTTAGTGTCACAGGTTCAGGAGACTGGTGCCGGGGGTGGACGAGGATGGAGAACAATGTCCAGGCTGGCTGTGTGATCTGGCATCGGTGTCCCTTTCGAACAAATTAGGAGATCGGTGACCGAGCTCACTTGGTGCCGATATCAGTCGGTGTGGAAGAAATGGGAAGAATTGGAACGAGAGGGTTTAATGGGGCCTGGTTACAATGGACGGGTGTTGGGGGTTTTGACATTTGTTAGCTGAGAATTTTTGGCGGGCCGATCAGTGTCGGTGATGGGACACAGGTTGGCGGCACTAGCGTTTTTGTCTAAATTGCACGTGGTTACAGATGCTACAAAAGATTTTCTGGTGCGGCAAGCCAGGGAAGGTTTTAGGAAAGGGCCGAGGGCTCTGGACACAAGAAGACCAATTTCTATTCACTTGTTGGCACTTATGGTGCGTTGTTTGGGCGAGGTGTGTTGATCACAGTTCACAGTATGAGCAGGCATTGTTTGCGGTGCCACTTGTTTTGTCGTTTTTTGGTGCTTTTCGCATTAGTGAATTGATTAGTCCTGCAAAGCAGGTGGCAGGAGGCCTTTTAATAGGGGATGTGGGGCTGGGGGACGGTCGAGTTGAATGTACTTTGCACCGTTCCAAAACGGATCAGATGGGTCGTGGACATTTGACGGTGTTGTATGGCATTCCAGGACACCACTGGTGTCCGGTTGCACAGGTGGCAGGTTTTAAGGATGCGCGGGGGTTACCCTGGCTCCTTCCTGAGGCATGAGGACGGGTCATCGTTGTTCAAATTTCAATGTGTAGCAATATTGAAGTCTTGTTTGGCACGGGTGGGAGCAGTGCCAAGGAATCGAGTGAGGGCGATCGATTCAGTTTGGAGGTTAATAGGGGATGTTTAATGGCTGTGCGGCATGTGGGTTTTTTCTGTTCTTAATGGTGTTTATAAGCTTATAGGTGTGTGTCTTGTCTGTGTACTCGGGCACTCCTACGTGTACTGGGGGGCGTTGCGGGCGGACGTGCATACGGACGGTCGACAACTCGGAATGGCGAGAGAGGAGGCGCGAGTAAAAATGGATTGGGATTCGTGGTTTGATGTGTGGGAGAGTATGCGTGGAGGTGGCATATTATGCTAGGGTTGACCAGGATCCCAAGGTTTTAATTTACATGCGGGAGGAAATGATTCGGGAGTGCGGGCAGCCAGAGATTTCAAGCGGAAAATTAAGTTGGACCTTTGGCTAGTGTGGGGAGAGTTTCCGGGTATCGTTATCGTCTGGTCAGATATCGTGGCTCGGATGAGTTGGCGTTTTGCCAGGTCAGTCTAGCGGATTAACAGGGCGCGTAGCAAGTTGAACAGGGCGAGTGGCCAGTTTGTGGCGTGGAATGGAGGCTTTGTCGTGCGGCACAGGGACTTAGAGGAGTCGTCGGATCAATATTTGCGGCAGGACGGAGTTCATTTCACTGATATTGGTTTGGATCTGTGGATGCTCGGTTTGCGGGAAGGTTTGGAGCACGCAGTGGGGGTGTGGAGGGCCCGGGCCATGTAAGGGGTCACGTGGCCGGTCGGTGGCAGGGGGATAGGTCCGTTGTCAGAGGCTGGGAGTACCGATACTCGGTTGGTGGTACGAAGTCACTCAGGGGTAGTGGCTTCGTAAGAAATTGGGAACTTGTGGGCGTAGGTCCTGCAGGTTCGGGGGAGGGGTATTTAACGATGGACCGTTAATACCTCTCACACCTCGGGTCGGTTTTGGTCACGGCCGAGGTGGTCCCTTGGGCTGGTTTTAGGATACGGCTGGGGATAGGAAGAATTGGTTGCTTCTGATATATATCAGTTATGGTTTTAATTAAAGGGGCAGCATGTTGAGCCGCGGGAAAGATATATATATATAGATACTTGTGAAATAAAGCTGTGGCCATTCGTCCAATGGAAGTTGTCTTGTCATTATTTATAGATATAGTAATTAAGTGGGTATAATTTATGAAGACAGAAGTATCCCTCATAGAGATGTCAAGAGGGCAAGTGAGTCCTATAAGGGCGAATAAGCCCATGACAATCTGGAGGGGGCTAGGGTCTGAAGGGGTTAATGTTTGGAATGCAGAAGTGTGCATTCTATGGGGTTATGGGATTGGTGGAAAAGGGGGCAGTTGTGATTGGGGGGATAGGGTAGGAGGCTGGCTGATCAGGGGGGTATATAGGTGGGGTGAGGCAATGGTTACCTCCTCTTGCTGCAGGATGATCAGCGTGGCCCACCCACCCGCCCTAATTAATTGTAAAAAAAAAAAAAGAAGAAGAAAAGAAAAAGTAATAATAATAATTATATATATATATATATATATATATATATATATATATATATATATATTTATATATATATATTTAAAAAATAAAATGGAAAAATAAATAAATGAAAATAACTACATAAAAAGATAAGAATGGGAAGATTTGTTTGTCACAGCGGGGGGATAGGGCCGTTGTCAGAGGCTGGGAGTACCGATACTCGGTTGGTGGTACGAAGTCACTCAGGGGTAGTGGCTTCGTAAGAAATTGGGAACTTGTGGGCGTAGGTCCTGCAGGTTCGGGGGAGGGGTATTTAACGATGGAACGTTAATACCTCTCACACCTCGGGTTGGTTTTGGTCACGGCCGAGGTGGTCCCTTGGGCTGGTTTTAGGATACGGCCAGGGGATAGGAAGAATTGGTTGCTTCTGGGACGGACCTATCGGTGTTTGGTTTGTGGTGTTTGGAATGTATATATATATATATATCAGTTATGGTTTTAATTAAAGGGGCGGCATGTTGAGCCGCGGGAAAGATATATATATATATATATATATATATATATACTTGTTAAATAAAGCTGTGGCCATTCGTCCAATGGAAGTTGTCTTGTCATTATTTATAGATATAGTAATTAAGTGGGTATAATTTATGAAGACAGAAGTATCCCTCATAGAGATGGCATGATTCCCTTGTCCTCGTGAAAACATCAAAAGTTGAAAAAACTTTGCGTAACGGTGAGTTGTGAAAAGTTTTTGCAACTTTTCAAAGCTTTTTATCCCCATTTTCAGGTGAAAAGCTTTGATGAATCAGAACCATAATTTATTTTTAGTTTTTAATCGTGGAGGCACATAAATCTGCATAAGAGCTATAAACAAAATCAGTCACTCAGTCAATAGTACCATCTATTTGTCAAAATACTTAACATTTTTTAGTTC
This sequence comes from Anomaloglossus baeobatrachus, assembly GCF_048569485.1. Lineage (NCBI taxonomy): Eukaryota > Metazoa > Chordata > Amphibia > Anura > Aromobatidae > Anomaloglossus > Anomaloglossus baeobatrachus. The sequence continues at coordinate 50,398,877 of NC_134358.1, forward strand.
GATACATTGGAATAATTAAAAATAATTGCAATATACCCTGTAACCAGCCAAAATAACTACTGGTACTAATACTGTAGTTTTCATCCAAACTGTAGACATGAATAACTCGTTCAAAAGGGCTCGTTCACATTAGCGTAAAAAAATTCAGTCCCATTTCTCTCCTGAAAAGTTGGACGAGTGGAATCCGTCTGGGTAACCTTTTGTCATGTGAGTGTGCGATTTATTTTTTGCATAACATCTTTATGACACCCGTATACAATGCATTTTTAACATCATCTTTTACATCTTAGAATATGCTAAGTAAATTCCTCCTACTTGTCAGAAATAATAACGCAATCAAATCTAAAACTATAGATAAATACATAAATAGCTAGACTAGATAAGTATCCTGCAGATATATAATGTGTCAACCAACCTATAAATGATGCACTTGCAACCTTTAATGCCTTTCATGGGAAACTAAAGGGTGTTTAGCCTGGTTTAACGAAGAAATAAATTAAAAATGTAACAACGGTGAGGGGTCCCCCTATTTTGGAAATCAGCCAAGGTAAATCAGACAGCTGGAGGCTGGTATTATCAAGCAGGGAAGGTCCATGGTTATTGAGCCCTTACCCGCCAAAAAATAGCAGCCCCCAGCCACCCCAGAATTGGTGCATCCATTATATGCTCCAATCCTGGGGCTTTGCCTGGCTCTTCCTGATTGCCCTGGTATGGTGGTTATTAGGCTAATGGTTTTTGGGTGGATGTCAGCTGTGCATTGATGAGCTATTGGGCTGCAAAGTACCCCTATACTATTCTTGCCCAGTGGCCCTGTTCTGTCTGTGTCCGGCAGTGCACCCATCGATCAATAAAAAAATATTAAAAATGTTCCACAGTTTGGTTAACCTTTAAAAGCAGTGGTCCATCACCAGTGGCTCACAATCCACAAATTCCTATCGGGCCCCTTATGAATGTCTTGGAGCAGTTTGATCCAGCGAATGCCACAAGTCAACATGACTTCTTACGGACAACACATAAATCATTACTACTTGCTATGGTAGCACTCGGCAGCATACTTACTTACTGAGGGGCCAGTCAGGAACCTATCACTTGATAAGGGGCATTCTTACTTGTTAAGGAGGCACTGAAGGAGCATTATTGCTTTATAAGCGGCACTCAGGTTTTTACTGCTTTATAAAAAATCACTATGTGCACCATTACTTTACTTTTTAAGGGGGTACTCAGGGAAGTACTACTTTATAAAGAAGCTGTCAGGGTACACCTGAAAGTACTTTATAAGGTGGCAGTTAAGGAACTTAACCTTTAATGGGGCACACAAGAGGCTTCTACGATTTCTTTGCATAAAATGTGTGTTGCGACCATCACTCAGAGGTGAATGTAGTTCCCAAAGTAAGAAAGACTGAGATCCACCAGCTTTAAGTATAGCTCTCAAATATGTCAGGTGTTTAGAGTGAGTATGAATTAAAAACAAAACATCCTGGAAAAAATTATGACAGCTGACGCGTTTTTGAACCAGTATGTGTGAACTGTACAAAGCACGACTAATAATCATTCACACATAGTTCAAAATGCATAGGCTATTGTCATTTTTGGCAGGATGTGCTGTTTTTAGTTGTGTAGATGAAATAAAGAAGCACTGTGTTTTAGAACATTTTTTGGAGTTTGAGTGGGAAATGATGTTGTGCTTACCGGAATCCAACCCAGAGATTTATTTTTTACTTGTATGGCCTCCTATTCAACAAAAAAGAAGGCAAAATGTTCTGCTCAAGGGTGCAAGAGGGAGTGAAGCCACTGGACCATAGTTCCAACTTGACCTGAGGGGCATAAATAAGCAAGTATGTCGTCTTCACTAGGGTCTCTGATGGTGAGGTTAGGCTTGTGCTGGAAGGTAGGGAGACACAGTACCATGGAAGCTAACCCCAAGAGTAGGGAATGCAAGTACAGAGTTGGATGCAGGCAGGTACAGTCTCTGATGACAGCTGATGGAGGCTGAACAGCTGGTTCAGAATGGTACAGCTGATGTGGCAGATGTAGCATGTACAGCTGGGACGGCAGGTACTGATGGGTACAGGAGGTACTGACGGGTACAGGAGGTACAGCTGGTATGACAGGTACAGACAGGTGCAGCAGGTACAATAGGTTCGAAGATACAGGTATGGGTTAGCAAGCACAGGTACAGGTATAGACAGAGGATACAAGGACAGGACCTCACTACTATCAACTTGTCTCTAACAATAGATCACATTGCCCAGCCACCTCCCATAGAAAGCACTTCCGGGTTAGCGCACATTGCCTTTTAAGAATAGGTGCACCCGCATTCTCTGAGTGCGCTCCCAGAAGACCTGTGCGGCATGTGTAGGTCCTGGGAGTCGGCAGCAGGGACGGAATCTGATGCCACCCCTACGCAGCCAGGAGGGTGAGTGTGTCGAGGTCCCTGCTGGAAGGAAAGGACAAGACAGTGCAAAAAATCAAAGACATTGACTACTGCCAAGTATGACTGGTATACATTTGAGATGTATGGAGGCAAACTGGAATTTATAAAGGACTTCAACCTATTTGGATGAATGATTTCTCAGGTTTCAGCGATGACACCGGAACAAAATCAATAGGAGAATAGCTATGGAGAAATTCATAATGAAGTTACTAGACAAGGTCCTCAAATTGAGGACCATTTCACTGGTGATGAAGACACAACTCGCACATAGTCTGGTCTTTTCTTTGGTAATATATGGATTCAAAACCTGGACGATAAATGCACAAGACATAAGAAGAATCAATGCCTTTGAAATGTGGTGCTGGAGAAGGATGTTATTGTCGCGGGCGGGGGGTGCGCTGCTCGACTGCGCTCGCTGCTCAGGTCCGGCTGCTGCTGCCGCTGCTCGGTGGCTCGAGAGGTGGGCCGGATCCGGGGACTCGAGCGGCGCTCCTTGTCCGTGAGTGAAAGGGGTTGGTTTGGTTTGGGGATTTGGTTCGTGACGGCACCCACAGTTTGTGGTGAGGTTAGGGCACCACCGCTGCTGGTGACGGGGATCCCGGGAGCGTTGTTATGGAGCAGCTGGGATGTTTTCCCCCTCCGTGGGTAGGGGCTGGTGGTCCCGGGGCCCGGTGAGGTGAGTTGGGCCAAGCAGGGGTCGGTGAGGTGCAGGGTCGCGGGGACAGCGCGGTGCCGGATGGCACGATGGTACTCACTCAGCCAATAACGGATAGACATTCTCTGGTAAAACAAACGGCTGGATGGACGGGTCCCGCAGCCGGCTGCTGCTGTCTGCTCCGGACGGGTGGTGACGGCTATCTTTCCCTGCACCTTCGGTGTGTTCGGCTCCAATGGCTTCCCACCGGTAGCCCGCTCCCCAGCGTATGAGTACTGGAGGAGCCCTTTGCCCACAGGCTCTGGCCCTGGGAGCTCTAGCTCTGGCGGTAGCTGTATCTCCCTTGTCGGTCTGGACGGTTGCCTTCACTCGGGTCTTAGTTGTTAGGAAACCCCTGGGGTTCCGGTCACTAACGGATTTGACCAATTTAACGGCGACTCCAAGCCTGGTCGGGGTCCGCAGGCCCTGCCGGTTGGTGCTGGCTTCTCTTCGCTCCTCGATTCGGTACCGGTGGGCCACCGCCCAGCCCCGCTCCTACGGTTCTGTGTTGACCGGCCTCTCCTGCAGACGGCCACCACCGTCTGCCAACCTTGCTGTATGTGCCCGGGCCACGTACCCGGACACGGTCAGTCTGTTGCTCAGCTACCACTTTCCTCAACTTCCAAACTGAACTGAACTCCCTTCCTTTCCGACCTCCAGGGCTGTGAACTCCTCGATGGGTGGAGCCAACCGCCTGGCCCCACCCCACCTGGTGTGGACATCAGCCCCTGGAGGGAGGCAACAAGGATTTGTGTGTGACTGGTGTGCCTATCTCGGGGTGTGGGGTGTGTTGCTGTAGTACCTGTGACGACCTGGCTTGTCCAAGGTGCCACATTCCCCCTTGGTTAAATGCAGACCGTCCGCGGGCTGCCCGTCCATCACCGGTTTTATTTTCTTTTTAAAACTGAAAAAGGTAAAGAACATATAAAAACATTCAACAAGCATTTTGTTTACGAATCTTCCCTCAACGGGAGGCACGGTACTTGAACGTTACTTAACGGTACATATGTCAACATTTTTATTAACAACGGCTTCCGCTCTCTCCCGCCCAAACAACCTGGCCCTGATGCTGCCCCTAGGAAAATGGGCAGCACCCCTTGACCCCAGTCCATATCCAGGCTGCCCGAGCGGGTACGGGTACGGTACTTCGCACCCTACGGTCCCTTCAGGGGAACCCACGTCCATGGGGAACCCTTGACCCCCGGAGGATCGCCACCGGTTACGGTAGTGGCGGGCCTGGGCCATCACTTTCCTCCAGGCCCATCCTCCAAATCAGCCTCTCCGGAGGCGGCAACGGAATTTCAGCCAACTATTTACATGCCACTAGTTTGTGGATGCCCTGCAAGTTCTCGGGCATGTCCATAAGCAGTTCCTTACGCACGGTGCAAAGGGTCCCTTCAGGGACAACTTGCCGACAACGGCCGGTTCAATCACGGTAGATAATCAGGTTAAACTTCAGTTGATTACTTTAATTCTTCTCATTTACTCACATAACGGTGCTGATGGTCCCAACGGGGACAACTGTGCAACGGAGGGACCACTGCCTATTCGACCTCGTCCTCGGAGGCGGCCTCATTCCCCAACAGGGCAAACATACGGTAACAGTTCCGCTGGCAAAGAGCTGCCCGGTATCCGTTCCCACCGCCGCGCGGCAAATAGAAAGCCACCAGCACACTGCTGTCAGGGAGGCTCTCACCCGCTTCTTCGGACTCAGAGACCGGCTCGGTGTCAGAACCGGAGTCATCACTATCGGTCTCCTTCTGGGCAGGCACTTCACCTCTGCCCTTCGGATCCCCCTGCTCCAGTGTTTCGGGCCTCGCTGCCGTAGTGCGGGACAGCAGGTCGGGCAGACCAGCGCGGGCGGACCCCACGGGGAATGGCAGGGACGGTACGTGGGCCTGGATCAGACCGGGTCTCCCAGCCGCAGTGGCCGGTCCCTGAGGGACATGGAGGCGTGGGCCACTCACCAGCTCCGTCACGTCGTCTCCCATTTCGTGCATGTGGGCGATCCCCACCAGCGCTTCCACCTCGGTGGTCCACTGCTCCGCCATGAGGCGTATCCGATTCCGGTGGCGCTGGTTAGATTCGGTGATCTGGGCCTTCAGCCACGCCACGGTTCTGGGCGCGGGCTCCGAGCCCTCAGGCCGTTCGGGCGGGGCGGACATAACGCGGCAACCTCGGGATTCCAGGAACGATGATAGTACGGAGTCCTGGCATCCCCGCTTCTCTCCAGCCTCAGCTACATGCGGCCGGCCGCCATTCGTCCCCCCTTGGTCTTCTCTGGGTACCTCCTCTTCAAGGGAGGAGTTTCGGCTTTCGCGCCTCCACTGCTCGGGAAGACGCTCGAGCGGGGAAAATCTTCGCGCCCAAGATGGCGGAATCTGAAATTTTTTGGCCGGACACCGCCGGCGTGGAACACAAGGTGCACCTCTACCAGCTGGTAGAACGGTAAGATCCTGTTCGTGACACCAAGTTGTCGCGGGCGGGGGGTGCGCTGCTCGACTGCGCTCGCTGCTCGGGTCCGGCTGCTGCTGCTGCCACTGCTCGGTGGCTCGAGCGGTGGGCCGGATCCGGGGACTCGAGTGGCGCTCCTCGCCCTTGAGTGAAAGGGGTTGGTTTGGTTTGAGGATTTGGTTCGTGACGCCACCCACGGGTTGTGGTGAGGTTGGGGCACTACCGCTGCTGGTGACGGGGATCCCGGGAGCGTTGTTATGGAGCAGCTGGGATGTTTTCCCCCTCCGTGGGTAGGGGCTGGTGGTCCCGGGGCCCGGTGAGGTGAGTTGGGCCAAGCAGGGGTCGGTGAGGTGCAGGGTCGTGGGGACAGCGCGGTGTCGGATGGCACGATGGTACTCACTCAGCCAATAACGGATACACAGTCTCTGGTAAAACAAACGGCTGGATGGACGGGTCCCGTAGCCGGCTGCTGCTGTCTGCCCCGGACGGGTGATGACGGCTATCTTTCCCTGCACCTTCCATGTGTTCGGCTCCAATGGCTTCCCACCGGTAGCCCGCTCCCCGGCGTATGAGTACCGGAGGAGCCATTTTGCCCGCAGGCTCTGGCCCTGGGAGCTCTAGCTCTGGCGGTAGCTGTATCTCCCTTGTGGGTCTGGACGGTTGCCTTCACTCGGGTCTTAGTTGTTGGGAAACCCCTGGGGTTCCGGTCACTAACAGATTTGACCAATTTAACGGCGACTCCAAGCCTGGTCGGGGTCCGCAGGCCCTGCCGGTTGGTGCTGGCTTCTCTTCGCTCCCCGGTTCGATACCGGTGGGCCACCGCCCAGCCCCGGTCCTACGGTTCCGCGTTGATCGGCGTCTCCTGCAGACAGCCACCACCGTCTGCCAACCTTGCTGTATGTGCCCGGGCCACGTACCCGGACACGGTCAGTCTGTTGCTCAACTACCACTTTCCTCAACTTCCAAACTGAACTAAACTCCCTTCCTTTCCCGCCCCCAGGGCTGTGAACTCCTCGATGGGTGGGGCCAACCGCCTGGCCCCACCCCACCTGGTGTGGCCATCAGCCCCTGGAGGGAGGCAACAAGGATTTGTGTGTGACTGGTGTGCCTATCTCGGGGTGTGGGGTGTGTTGTTGTAGTACCTGTGACGACCTGGCTTGTCCAGGGCACCACATTATCAATACTATTGATGGCAAGAACAAACAAATCAATTTTGGATCAAATCAAGCCAGATATGTCACTCGAAGCAAGGATCACCAACCTACGACTTGTCTACTTTGGACATATAAGACAAAGAGAGCAATCATTGGAGAAGGACATCATGGTCAGAAGAAAAGAAGGAACATGGCGAAGAGGAAGACCAGCATCCCGATGACATCATACAATCAAGATAACAGCAGAGAAGACCCTGGTGGACCTACCTAAGCTTGAACAATATCGATCTTCCTACATCAAGTCGCCATGTCTCGAGATCGAGCGGAAGACTGCTATATAATAAATAATGTATCACTTGTAGATCAAATATTTGTGTGAGGCAAGATGAACATATACAGACTTTTTTAATGGATACGCAAGAACAGACATCTAATTACTGTACATCCATCAGGAAAAATGTGGACGGCAGTCAAAAAGTCCTGTGAGTGTCACAGTGACTTGAAACTAGGTCGAGAAACAATGATCTGGAAATCTATTAGCGTTCAACTGCAGCGGAGATTGGTAAAATAATTAACCTGGAGGACTTCTAGTTTATATTATTCTCAATGCCGGTCACTCTGGTAACATTGCTTGAAAAATTACCACTCTTCAACGCACAATAGATTCAAACAATTACAGTGAATTGTCCTGCAAGTAAAAACACAGTCATTTCTCGAGGTTGGTGACAAAGGACAATCTCAAGAATCTGGCGAAGGAGCAGTAGGACCACAGTGCACCCGAGGAATTATCGTATGGCTGGGATTCTGTGCAATCTTTCGAGCACTCGAGTTTCGGTTGATAGATTATTCGGTGGGGCTGGTGAGAACCTAGTCATCATGGTGGACATTGAAACCAATGACAAAGTTAGAGGTAGGAGGAAAGTCCTTAAGAAGGATTTGTCACCAAGTAGAAAGAGACCAATGGGTCATTCCGTGTCAAGTGGACCAGTTTTAAAAATCGTCCCCACTCGACGTTCTCCGATTTTGCTGAAAATTTATAAGGATGTACATGTATGTTTGAAAAGAGGTTCTGTAAATTTTTAGGGCCAGATCTCAAATATATTGGGCATTGTTGACCTTTCACTGGAGGCCCCCCCCAAGGCTGCGGCTTCAGCTAAGAGGATTTTGCAAACTTTGGCACATTGCCATTAGAGTTCTATACTGGCTATGATGCTGAAATTTGGCATACTAGCTCAACTTTTGCTGCTAAACGCAATAAAATTATTACCGGCTATGACAAAACAATATTTCGGACGCAATTTTGTGTCAAAGTAGCTTGCAAAACGCCTCGCATAAAATTTATGCCAAACTTTGCCCATATATAACTCAAGGGCTTATTCAAACATCTATGAACATCAGTACAATCTCGGAACACAATGCATGGACTGGGTGAGGCTGTCTTTATAGACAGTACTGTGAGCTCAGAAATCATGAACCTCAGTGCAGCAACTCCGATCTACTCCCCTCTGTAGTGAGATAGAATGGAGTAAAGGGGGCTTTACACGCTACGATATCATCTTTAAAAAGTCGTCGGGGTCATGTCGTTTCTGACGCACATCCGGCCTTTTGATCAATATCTTTGTGTGTGAAACGTCCTTGTGATTGTGAACGAGCGCAAAATTGTTCAAAATCGCTCTCCGTGGAAAGCTCGTTTAAAAGTCAAAAATTGTCATAGGCCGTTTGGAATTGTTCTTTCTAGTGCTTTTATCGTCTCAAGTTGTTTAGTGTGAAGCTTTTGCCACATCAACAATATCTCACATGCGTGCGTCATCAACGACATGGTTGATCTAGAAACGTCACATTAATCTACTACACACGTGCATTACTTGCTTAAATTAACTTGTCAGTTTCATTGGTTGTATGTTGTGTATAAAGGGCGTGATTATTGACGTGGGATAGTCGCCGATACTTCCATCTTGAGTGGTGTCTATATCATCTATATGATTCTGCGTTGGTCAACGTTGTGCTCTGCATTAATTATGGTAATTTTTTGGTTACATGGGGATGTTATTTTCATGTAACCCAGAAAACTTTATTTTTTCTTTTAAAGTATTAATTTACAATTTTCCTATTTTTTTGCATGCACAGAAGAGAAAATAACCGTTAATTTAAGGACTTCATTCTTAACAACCCTTCTTAAACAAATTAAAAATGCTCAATGCACAACAACACAATTTAGTATGTGCAACATTACTAACAACTGCTGCAATTGCAGTTGAAGAAATCGAGGCACAATTAAGGCAACAAAACAAACGCCGTCGCATGTGGGCAAGACAGTGGTTGTTAATGAGGGACCAATACAGCCACATCAACCTAATACACAGTTTGCGTGAAAACAACCCACAGGATTTTCGTAATTATTTGAGAATGTCTGAGGCTACATTCCAGTTCCTGGTTCAACGTATAACACCATATATCAAATGTGAGGACACAGTGATGAGAAAAGCAATTCCTGTTGAAGAAAGACTTGGTGTAACATTGTGATTTCTTGCTACAGGAAGAAATTTAACAGATTTGCAATATTCATTAAGCATATCACGGTCTCTGTTAAGCAGCCTCATCCCTGAAACCTGTCAAGCCATCATTGACTGTCTATGTGATTATATGCAATTTCCAAAAAACCAAGCAGACTGGCTGGCGATTGCATCTGATTTTGAAAAATGTTGGCAATTCCCAAATTGTGGTGGCGCAATAGACGGCAAACGTGCGCATCCAGCAGCCACACAATAGTGGTTCATTTTTTTATAATTATAAGGGTTATTTTAGTGTTATATTATTTGCTGTAGTAAATGCAAATTATGAGTTTAGTTATGTTGATGTAGGCATAAATGGGCGTGTCTCTGACGGAGGAGCCCTTGATTATACAGAGTTTGGCTGAAGGTTAAATAATGAATCTTTATTTTTGCCATCCAATGATCAGACAATTGGACATTTGAACTTCACTTTTATAGCTGATGAGGCATTTTCTTTGGAAAAAAATTTATTAAGGCCCTATCCACATGTGAGTTTAAATGTTGAACGTCGAATTTTCAACTACCGCCTTTCCAGGGCAAGGCGTGTTGTTGAAGACGCATTTGGGATATTGTCTAGCCGTTTTCGAATTTTCCACACTGCGATTAATTTAAAACTTGATTCAATTGACCGTGTAATCCTAGCCTGCTGTGTGTTGCACAATTTACTTAGAAAGTTGGATGTTCATCAATACACACCTGCAGGCTTTGATGACACAATCAATAATCAAACAGGTGAAATCGTGCCAGGTGGTTGGCGTCAGGAATCCACGTCTTTGGAATCCCTTCATCATTTACCCTTAAGTGGGCGTGCACGCCATGAAATTAAGTTGAATCGTGAAAATTGTTTGAATTATTTCATTGGGCCGGGATCTGTACATTGGCAGAATGACTTAGATTAAATTTTGAATTTTATATATATAAATTTAAAACTAACCATAAAAAAATTATTCACCTAACATGTTAGAATGTGTGTTTAAATTAGTTAATAAAAACACATGTATATCTAAATTTAAATTTTCTTTTTTTTTTTTTTATTAAATATTTATTTAATATTATTGGTGACCATTAACTAAATATTAAGTAGTTCAAATATTAAATAACGGCTGTGTTTTTTTTTTAAAGAAAAAAAAAACATATTAGCAAATTATGGAAAAAAAAAGTGTTATTTTAATTTTAAAGGAATTAATAAGCATAATTGTAAGTTTTTTAAAGATTCCTACATCGAACAATTAAAAGATATACATTGATTTTATACATAAAAAATAAAACTCAATTTAATTTCACAAAGAATGCATGTGTCTGCAGTCTATTTCTCTTGCCGTTGTGTGTTCTTTCTGCAGGTATATTAATTGAGTCTATATCTCAGCCAGTATTTGTCGAATACCTATCTCTCTGAAAAATTAAAGATGGCGAATTCTTCACGAGCAAGCATTTGGGGCCAATGCGAAATTGAATTCATGGTAGAATGCCTGGATGCATGGGACTTTGAGTGCATACGTAAATATGACAGGCCCATGGCGCATAAAAGGGCAGTATTACACCGTGTGCAAGGCGGTCTGAAAAAAAAATATGGAGTAATGCGTACCATAGTTCAAATCAGGAAAAAATGGTCTGATTTAAAGTTTAGATCTTGGAGTCGAGTTGTGAAGATACGTACCCGATTACATAGATTAGCAGGTAATAAATTATGGGGTTTTTTTGCTTTGATTTAATAATTAATGATTATATAATAACAAACTTTAAATAACATCTTATTATAAAATTATTCTTTATTTAGCCCGGGAAAATAAAGAGCAGGATGATAATGATGATTCAGAGGCCGCTACCCATCATGCCTCTAATGTAAATGAAACGCCTCACAATACACCCAGCCCAAACATCTCAGGCAGTGAGACCAATGGTAAATGTCAAGTATTTCAGCTAATTGACAGAAATATCATTAATTTAGTCAAATGTGAACAAAATTTTTTACAATACTTGCCCTTGACATTATCCTTTCTATATGTCACTCTATCAGACTTGAACTTGGAATTAAGCTCCAGATCTTCGATTAATGTTGATGAAGATGAGGATAATATATCAAGAGGTATGGTTGTTTGTTGTTTTTTTTTGGTTTAAATTAAAAATTTAAAAAAACTAAAAAAAAATCTGTTTATCCTTAATACAGAAAGACCATCATATCAAGAAGTCCTAGAATCTGGAGTTCGTTTATTAGAAGCTGCCAATGAACATTTAATATTGTTACAAAAAATCAATGTTTAGTTTACTTTAAGTTCTTATTATTTTAGGTATAAAAGCATCTACAACTAGTAAATTTCTTTTTGTTAATGAAGCAAGCTATAATAATAGTATTATTAAAATATTATAATAATGATAAGACACAAAGTTTCTTTTTAAAATAATATATTGTTTATTCTATATATGTTCAATATTTTAATAAAACTTGAAAATGTTTATTAAAAAAAAAAAAAACCTTGCGTCATTGCAGACCTTTTGGTTGCATGTAATTTAACTCAAACTATTATTTGCATATATATTTAAACTTTTTTTATAATGTTAAAAAGGGAATAAAAAAAACTTATGAAAAAAATATAGATTAATTAGTGAATATAAACATCAAGTGGATATTACATACACATCATTTGATATGAACGATACTTAAACAAGATTAGCATAACATATTTCTAAATTTAATCATCATTTGTGAAAGATTTTTTTTATTTATTTGTTTTACGTGTTTTTTTTCTGAACACATGAGTGGTTTGGTGTGTAGCAATAGGTGAAGTTTCAACAACAGGTGGCTCCACATTTGCGGCCATTATATCAGCATTATCAAACTCAGACTCGAGTGGAGTGATAAATGAGATACATGTATTCTCATTTAATCTCCCCTCTTGGCCGGCATGCATAACCGAAAGCATTATTCTTTGCGCATGCATGACGTGTTCGGGTGACATTTTTTTAAACAAATCATCAATCATTTGGGCATAACCACTCACAGGCTCTTTTTTTGCGTTTTCTAGAATATTTTTTGACATTTCTACTAGCTGGGCAACACCTGTGAGTGCTGATGAATGCCTTTTCCTTTGCCTAAGTGGTCTGCGAAAAACTTGAGATGGCCCAGGTGTGTCAGTAATATTGCTTGTTTTCGTTGGTAATGAGTCTGAAGTTATCTCTTCATTTGCCGATATTTCAAGTGAATCCTCCAAGTCAGAAAAAAATAGTTTGTTCCTAATGTACAAATATATTATCATAAATATAGAGAAGATGTTTTAGCCATTCATATTCAAAATATTTTGGTTCATAAAAACATTTTCAAATATGATTGGAATTTTAGTCTTGATATTAGCAACTTAATTGATCCACATTTTTTTTTTAACCAAAAAAATATTGACAAATTATGATTTTTATTTTTAAAGTTGTGCAAAATGTTTAAAGTTTTTTGCTGATTACACAACCCGAAGAAAATTTAGTTAAAAACATAAAATAATGTAAGAAAAAAAAATGTGGAGTTAAAAAAACATTTACAACATATTTTTAAAAATCCTACAAACACATTATGCTAACAAAAATAAAAAAACAAAATTACCTCTTCTGGAAGTTCAATAGGCGGAAGATCAACAGGATTTACTGGTAGTGGTGGTATGATACTCATTGATTGTCGGGGCATTTCTTGATCTCTAGTGAACATTAACAGGTCAAAGTACCACAGTCTGGGTACATAAATGGTTTCAGCAGCAGCACCTGAGCGTTTGCTATCTTCAACTTTGTTAAGTTCTTTTCTAAATACAGTTCTAATTGCCTGAATTTTCTTCTTAATAATACGTTCATTGAATTGTTCATCAGGATGATATTGAGAACATATGGAAACCAACTAGCCATAAGCTTCTTTTTTTAAATGCTTGTTACTGTATGATGGGGATTTTACACGCCACAAACATTCATTTTGATGATACTCCGCAATGAAATCACGCATGAAATCCTCACTTGATAACGGCATTTTTCCTACGCATAAAAGGTTTAAAGACTTTAGAAATAATAAAACGTTACGAAATTCATATCTTAGCAGATACAAATTAAGTAGTAATGTTGCACCTTAGGTAAATGCATCAAATGTATTTTGAAATATATTTTTTAAGGTTAGGAAAGCAACCTCAATGACAAATATTTTCCCACATTAACAAAAAAAAAAATATGAGTAATGAAACTAAGAAGACCAAACATTTAAAATAACAATATTTTAAATAACAATATTATTTCACCAGGGGGACCTCCCCCTGATGAAATAATCTTATAGCTGAGATTGTGAAACGTATACATCGGGGCTCTCTCCGGGGGGTCTGCTCTGCTGCTTATCAGGCCGGCTTTGTGCACTTATGGGTATGTTTACTTAACCGGCTGGGATTCTATTCATGCATTCATGTCTTTGTACTTAATCTGACTGTTCATTGGCATCCAATTAGCACCTCATGGTGGCTAAACCTGTTTATCTGTTTATAGCTTTTTTACTGTTTAAGGCTATGTGCGCACAGTGCGTGTTTCGCGGCGTTTTTCGGGTGCGTTTTTGGCCTCAAAACTGGAGGACTTTGCTTCCCCAGCAAAGTCTATGAGTTTTCATTTTTGCTGTCCGCACACATCTGTTTTTTTTACCTGCGTTTTTGAGTTAAAAAAAAAAATGGACATGTCAGTTCTTTCCTGCGTTTTTCTGCGTTTTCCGCTCATGCAATGCATTTGAAAAATGCAGCAAAACGCAGAGATCAAAAACACAGCAAAACGCAGCCAAAAAACGCACCAAATCGCGGCAAAAGCGCATGCGTTTTTTGATGCGTTTTTTCGACGCAGTGTGCGAACCTAGCCTAACTATTTGACTCTGTCACCGCAGAAGTTGCTGTTTCACCAGCATCTGTATTAAAGCACTGTTTATTAGTGATTAGTGAGACTTGGATCCTATTTTATATATTTTATATATCTCTGTTATTTCAGAGTATACACTTTTATCATTGTGCTTATCCAGTGCTGGTTTTTACCATCTGTCTATGTGTAACAATTGTCAAAATTTTACACCATGCTCTTTATGTGCAGGATGCCTTGTTCATGTTTTTGACCCAGTCTGTTATTTATTCATTTTACTTGTGCCCTATATGTAATTGTCATCTAGTACATCTATATTTAATCTGCCGGCCTGTCTTTGCCGCTGATTCCTTTGTGCCAGTTGCTATTTATTAAACATATTTGCACTTTACTCCTTGTCCTCCAGTCTTTGTTTGATGTTCAGAGTGTGCTCAGACAGGTGCCATGCAGTGGCTTTCCTGCTTCTTTTTCATTGTTTGTTCCTCTTGCATATTAAAATAACAATAATGTATACGAAGATACAATCACAATGACCTACCTTACACAAGATGCCAAGGAGACACAATACACACAGCCAGCGGACAGCTTTTTAATGCGATAGAAACAATCAAGCCTTGAATATGTACGAATTGAACGCACATGTGTAATTTGTGATGGCGTGTGGAAAGGTGGATGATGGGTACTTAAATGACGAATAACAAGATGAAGGTCGGATTGAAAAAAAAAACGTGTGACACTAAACAAACTACCAAATATGATATGCTGAACAACCATAAACAATTAACGACTTATGTGCGATTGTTTCGTGTGACATTATTAGACGACAAAAACTCAAATTGAACAAGGTTGATGGAAAAACATGGGCGTGGCTAATTGTTTGTCATCGCTAACGAAATTGATTGAAATATCGTAGCGTGTAAAGCCCCCTTTACTTAGTATTACAGACAATTTTAGGATGGCACAAAAAGTGTCAGCTCCTTGGGCAAATTAAATAGCGTGGCAAAAGTGGGCAGGTGGGTACAGTGGCCGTGTTCTGTGTGTACCAGGACAGTAAAGGAAGCCTCACTTTCTATCCCTCCTAATGATGGAATGCAGCAAGGAATTCCCTGAGTTTGCTATAAAAATATTGTTGCAAAATGTGCATGAGGGTGTAATGCAGAGGTGCTAGAAATAGCTTGGCACCAGTGGGGCACAAATGGAGTACAACAGCCACTTTTTGGATGCCACTAACTGGCAGCATTTTTTGCTATTATTATAGCTTATTAAAAACAGAACAGGAGGGTGTCATGCAGAGGTGCTAGAAATAGCTTGGCACCAGTGGGGCACAAATGGAGTACAACAGCCACTTTAAGGATGCCACTAAGTTTAATCAGTGTTTGCTAGTATAATGGCTTAGTAACAATGAGTTTGAGTGTGCAATGCAGAGGTGCTGCAAATAGATTTGCACTAGTGGGACACTAATGGAAGTCCAACAGCCACTTTTAGGATGCCACTAAGTTTCCTCAGTGTTTGCTAGTATAATGGCTTAGTAACAATGAGCTTGAGTGTGCAAAGGGCAGGAGGGTACAGTGGCAGGGTTGTGGGTCAGTGTAGAGGAAAGGAAGCCTCACTTTCTATCCCTCCTAATGGGGAAATGCAGCGAGGAAGTCCCTGACCTTAGCTACACAGACGCTATTATCTTCTGTAGCTGTTAAAATCTGTTTCCA
Source organism: Anomaloglossus baeobatrachus (assembly GCF_048569485.1). Classification (NCBI taxonomy): domain Eukaryota; kingdom Metazoa; phylum Chordata; class Amphibia; order Anura; family Aromobatidae; genus Anomaloglossus; species Anomaloglossus baeobatrachus. The sequence continues at coordinate 50,414,722 of NC_134358.1, forward strand.
CGTATCTGACTCTCACCTATGGCTCTGAGCCTACTGTTATTAGCCCTTACAAGGGCTAAAAAAACCTTCTATCCCTATTCTGTATAGCGCTGTGTGTAGAGCGTAAACAGTAGTATCGGAGACAGGAGCTACACCAGCGGTGACTGACACCCAGACGCAGAAGGCAGATAATGGCATCCTGACGGGCACATACCCGTTTTTATAATGCAGGGACATGTGACATGGACATCCTCACACATGCCGTTGCTTCTCTGGCTAAAAGTCCACTTAGCTGTGTGTGTGTCTGAGATTGGCTAACATGCTGGCCCGCCCCACTACACGCGCGCACTTAGGGAAGGAAGAAAAGGAAAAAAAAAAAATGGCAATCGCCATTATCCCAGTAGCAGTGATCTGAATGCACTGTTCCCGCACACTATACGCTGAAATTTCATAATAGTGTGAGTCACAGAGTGACTTACACTATTACAGCGGAAAGCCAGCTAGTAATTAGCTTGGCTTTTTGCTGCTAGAACCGTTCTCGAATGTAACTAGAACTATCGAGCTTTAGCAAAAAGCTCGAGTTCTAGTTCGATCTAGCACACCCCCCAAAATCACTCGAACCGCGAACTGGAGAACCACAAACCGCGCTCAACTCTAGTCTCCTAACTCAGGATGAAACGCCTGATCTCAGCTATTCTGATTTTCCCACTCACCTTTGCTATAAATGCTCTCCTCTCAGCTCAGTGAGTTGTCAGTGATAGCTTAGCTATACCTAGCCTTTAGAGTGGACTTGTGAGCTGAGGACTAACAAGTTGTTTTTTAGAGCTGTAGCCAAAGAGGGCTGCGTGGAAGTTTGTGTCGTGTTTCCTTTCCTTTATTTCCCTTTCAGTTTGGTTTTCTGGTCCGTTCCCCTTTACTCCTTCCTATAGCTTGATGTGCTTTGTTGCTGTTTCTTTCACCCCTGTCTGTCTTATCGCCTCTGTGTCTTTAACCTAGAGTAGGACTAGTGTACCTGCTGCCCTGCGCACTAGACAGGGTTGTATTCAGGGAAAGACAGGGATTGGAACGTGATTTCCGAATGGGGAGAAGGAAACTGTCTAGGAAGCTCAGGGTTGCTTAGTGTGTCAGGGGTTGTACCTCCCTATCCTTCTAGAGAAGGATAGGGAGGTACAACCCCTGACACACTAAGCAACCCTGAGCTTCCTAGACAGTTTCCTTCTCCCCATTCGGAAATCACGTTCCAATCCCTGTGTATCCCTTCTCCTGTTTCATATTGCGCCAATGAGCCCCCTTGGTGGAACGTAACAACCAGAAACTGCCCAGGAGTGGTACCTGGTGCCTATCGTCTGACAAGTCCAACCTCACCATCAGAGGCTCTGGTGAAGACTGGATAGGCACTTAATCATGCCCCTCTCAGTGTAAGCCTGGTTCTGAGAAAAGTGGGTCTACGTCCCTCTATCCCCTCCATCTCATAGTGTGACACCTATATTGAATTATAGGTTACATTCATATATTTCCATTTATCATTTAATATTAAATTACATTTTGACTTGTATTTGTTCATGTCCAGAGCTGCATTCAAGATTCTGCTGGATTTCTCTTTGCTCTCTGGAGTTAGGATATGATGTGGCTCCTGGCTATAGGCTATATGGACATCACTAAAGGGGATCCATCAGTTCGAACCTCATTTGTAGGCCACATCAAAGAGCTACTCTATAAGTACACGTCCCGTTCTAGAAGACGTGACGCATCTATGCATTTCATGGATGGCTGCTATAGTGAACACTATTAGGAATAGCGGAAAATCTCTGGGGTTTAGTATGGACAACAACAGAGGTAACTGAGCATGCATACCACCTGATAGAAGAAATACTGAGGTATTAATAGTTTTACTCTTAGTTTAAGTACTAAGAATAAAAATAGAATTAGCTTATTAAAGAAGTAACATGCTCGGAACCCTTTAAAGGTGTTGTATGCTTTATCTTTATTTTAGCAAACATGTTGAGGACATGATTGTAGCCTGTACTAATATATAAGAATTTCAGGTTCTCCTCCTTCATCACAGACCTTACAGCTCTCCTTTTCTCAGTGACCATTGATGGAGTAACGTATGACCAGACTTGTCCACCTCCACTGCACAGTGGAAAGCTGGTTTCCATTTGGAGGAGGTTGATGGGCCTGTCTGGTCATATGCTCCTCCATTAGGAGCAGAGCTGAGTGAGTCTTCCAAATATTGGGCACATTTGGTAAAATTTGGTGGAGGAGGTAAGAGGATAATAGATGAAAAATAAAACCTTTCTGCTAACTTTTCCTCACTTGTTCTGCCAACTTTGGTGCTGCCCCAGCCCTGGTTTTCTTCATCAGTCTTCTTTTCTTCTGTCATTAAGACAAATGTAAGTCTGAGATGGATCTCATGAGGTCATTTTGGGGACAGCACACGTCTTGATATGCATCGAACCCTCATGTGACTGCACAAAGTCTCACAGGTCTCGGATTGACGTTATCTGGGAGGGCACCTCACTTTAATGCAAGCTTCGCCCTCTCCCACATGACTGTGTGACACCGATCATAGGTCTCAGGTTGCCCTCAGCGCCACAGTAGAGTGACAGAAGAAAAGATGATCGGTGTGGAGGACTGTAGTGGCAGAGGAGGCGGTGTCAGCTAAAATTTGATGAGGAAAGGTGAAAGAACCTGTCTAGGGACATCAGGGAGCTCAGGGTTGCTTAGAGTAAATATCAGGGGTTGTCCCTCCCTAACTTTCCCACTGGCACTGTATGCCTCCTCCCGTCTTGCATTGCGCCAACGAGCCCCCTTGGTGGAGCTGCCAGTAGCACCTCACTTTAATATACGCTTCGCCATCCCCCACATGGCAGCGTGACACCGATCATAGATCTCAGATTAGCCTGAGCGCCAGAATTTAGCTACAGAAGAAAAGTTGACCAGTGTGGAGGACTGGAGCGGCAGAAGAGGTGGTGTCAGCTAAAATCAGATGAGGAAAGGTGAATATAAAGTATTTATTTTTATTTCATCCCTTTCTCAACCCTTAAAAAATCTAGCAAAATGGTGGCCAGTTTATTCTATACAAACCACATAAGATTAACGGGTCACCGGTTTCATGGATGGTCCTGATTATATTAATTGTAGGAGGTAAATTAGAAAGTGTGAGCTCAGTTCTTGATATGTCACCAATGTTGGAGCTGGCAACTGTCAGGGGTTTTCTAGGATACATGGGCCAGAATGGCACCGGGACATTATTGGGACAGGTAGAGTTATTTTCTATGAGGGGCTTAAAAATCTCTAGAAATGATGGAAACTATGAAATCTCCTCCTTCTCCTCACATCTTTTTCCACAACCATCAGACATTTTGGATTGGTAGATGGGAATCAGTAGACCCTTGCTCCTCCAGATTTGAATATTTATAATTGTAAGAAAATGTTGTGTATGCAGTTACTGCAGTGGAGTCAGGCTTCAATTATTATTAAAGGGGACCCATCACTTGCCAAAATCATCTATTATTTTTATGTGTTGTGATTCCAACTGTTCTCCTGAATCTGGAGATATTTTTCTTTTCTTTCTGCTCTTCTCTGTTCATGAGATATAGCCTCCTCTTCATTCTATGTAGAGCTAGTCTTTTTAGCAAGTGGGTATGGTCTTGAACTCTTCTCTGTGGGCGTCTTCTTGAAGACCACACCCATATTTGGCTAAGAAGACTAGATTTATATACCGGGAAGAAGGGGCCATATCTCAACAACGGAGAGGAGCAAGAACAATAGAAAAACATCGGCTTCAGGAGAACAGGGGCCGTTACACCAGGTAAAAAGGTACATATTTATTACAGGTCCCAGATATTTATTTTTTTTAAACTAAAAAATATATTACAAATCTCTCTAAAAAACAAAAAAATAGGATAAATTAGCATAAATAGAATTTTTCTACCATTTACAACGTCTTGGTAACTACAACATAGAGACATATTAAATACACAGACAGACACCTACAGACCAGATGATGAAGCACTGGTCTCCTTCTACACCGCACATTTATCCAACAGGAACATCAATAGTTCCTTACAAAAAACAGATATAATAAGAATACTTCCATAAATAAAGCTTATACAGCAGGTACCAGAATAAGACTCCAGTCTGAGGTGTTGTACAAGACGGGATGAGATGGTCAGAAAGCACAAAGTCACTTCTTCATCTCTCATAGCAATGTCTCCAGCTTTACAGCTTGTGTTTGGTTCCCATTAATCTCCAGAATCATTTTCTGATATAAACTGTACATGGAATCTCCAGATAGAAATTGTCCCAGTTTTTTCATCCTCTTGCGTAATATTCTGGGGAGTTGGCCCATTTTTAGCTCTTTGAGACCCTCAATTGTGTTTCCATTGTTTTTATTCCTCCACAGGCTAAAAAGTTTTAATAGATGTTTTGGTTGTTCACAAGTCTTTAAGGTTTTTTCAATATCTTCTTGCTTTACGCGCTTTCCGGGTAAACTCCGCATTAAAGTCATTATGTTTTTGGTTGTCAGGTTTAGGGATCCGAGAAGATTAAATACTCCCTTTTCACACTCCTTTAAATCTGCAAGAAAAGGAAGAGGAAAGTAAATGTTATATCAAATTGTATGAGAACTATGTTCTGTTGAGAATGTAGCGTAGTCCATGTTATACAGGCTGATGATAGCAGATCTCTTATCTTGTACCAGTGCCACTAATGAATTCCTCCAGGTATTTCCTATCAGTTATTAATGACATGGTTATTATTATACAGTCACTGGTATAACCTAGAGCTTTTAAACCCAATGGTTCTCCAATAGGGTTCCCAACTTTTGGTCCCAAAGGTTCTCCTACAGGGTTTCCAATTTTTGGTCCCAATAGTCCTCCAACAGGACTCCCAAGTTGTGGTCCCAATGGATCTCTTAGAAAAAACAATTTCAGTATGACCGGATTGAGTTCAATAAATATATAACGGAAAAAAACTCAAATTCCAATTAAAATGACTATCTTTATTGATATATATTAAAAATAAACAAAACACCCAGTGATATTGCACACATAGGGTCACATGAGAGGAGAAGCTGAAATATATGGGGTCCCTACAATTCCCTAGGGGGGACCTTGCTCCTACCTGCCAACGGAGGGTTTGACGCCGTAACTGTTTTGGGCGCCCCCGTTCCACGTCGGCTAACCCTCACTATGCCCTAACTAGTTAGTGAATTAAATGTTAATTACACTCCTGATGGCCACACAATGATAATCATGCATACAAGGTATTGGTAACTTTCAATATCTGTCAGACTACAAAATACTTCCAGAGATTTGAAAGGATAATTTCCAATATGTCAGACTACAAGCTGCTTCCAAGGGATTGAAAACAGCTATACAGGACAAAATAGGGGAATCACACCTGAAACCAATGTGCACCATTACATCAAACGGTTATTTTACGCCCCCTCTTGTCCTGATATATTGTGGCCATCATGCATGGAAAAACTTCATCACGAAATAAATATATTCTCTCTCAATAGACACTGCATAGCCCCAGTCTGGGCAAAGTGCATGCAAAACAGTGCAGTGTCTAAAGACAATCAGATAGACGCTTAAAAAGCCAAGCATATAAAGGTGAACAGGATACACCAAGGGGAAAGAAAAATGGTTACTTCCCTTTAAATAATGCTTTGTATCGCCTCATTGGATCTCCTAATGTTTGGTCCCCATGGTTCTCCAACTGGGCTCCCAACTTTTGATCCCAATGGTTCTCCAACTGGGCTCCCAACTTTTAGTCCCCATAGTTCACCATCAGGGCTCCCAACTTTTGGTCCTAAAGGTTCTCCAACAGGGCTCAGGTGTTTAGTTTTGCTAGTTTTCTTATGTGGGCAAATGGGACTTTTTGGCATCTCCCTTGGCTCCAGTGGCACCCATTATAGTAAGATACGAAAATACATTCCTATGTCACTTCCCACAGGCTACCTTTCTAATGGCGGCTATACGCTTAAGAAAACTAGCCCTCATTTGCCTACTAGATATTCTTCCTGTCCTCCATACACAGAGCGTACCATACACATCTAGTGGTTGATTATCTACTATCAGCTATGGCATAGTTATTGCTTTACAGTCACTGGCATAATCTTGAGCTTTCAAACCCAATGGTTCTCCAACAGGACTCCCAATTTTTGATCCCAAATGGTTCTCCAGCAGGGTTCCCAACTTTGGTCCTAATGGTTCTCCAACAGGACTCCCAATTTTTGATCCCAATAGTTCTCCAACAGGACTCCCAACTTTTGGTCCTAAAGGTTCTCCAACAGGGCTCCCAACTATCACATGTGTTTAGTTTTACTAGTTTTCTTAGGTGGGCAAATGGGACTTTTTGGCACATCCCTTGGCTTCGGTTGCGACTACCACCCCCACACCCATTATAGTAACATCTCAGCATACATTCCTATGTCACACATATTCCAACAGGCCATACACTTAAGAAAGATGTCACTCATTCGCCTACTGTCTATTCTTCCTATCCTCCATACAGAGAGAGTTACTATACACATCTAGTGGTTCTAGTGGTCAATTATCTCCTAAGAAGTCATTTGATTAATGACTTGGGAGTTGGCCAGGGTAAAATTTAACATGCCCAACATGTCTTTACTCCAACATTTGCCGTTGGGGAGATACACGTTAGATCATGGGGTAGACTCATTGAAATTGGGCACTTTTAGAATCATAGATGGACACCAAGTAATGAAGCTATCTTGTAGTCATGATGCTAAATGGCTCATTTTATCCCAATATGTGGATATTGATGACTTACCAAATACTTTTATATAAGTTACCTACTCTTACATACCGAGGAGCAGGATAGTGATCTCTTATAGGCTCCTAAAGCTGTAACTCAAAAATCATTATCATATCTTATAGCTGGAGTAATACTGAAGCCCACACATGGTCAATCTATGTCTTTGACTGCTCTCTTCTGTTGCATGGTGATGGATGGAAACTTAGGCCCATAGTTGGGCTGCTTAAATAGTAAGAGAAGAATAGATTCCAATCTATGAGGATACTAGACGGTTTGGACTGTTTAATTAGACTCATTTGGTGCCAGCAGAGACTGGGTTATTTACCCCGTTCCTGACCAGACATTTTTTTTGTATATGCTGTTTAAAGACCTCTACATTTTTTTTCTTGTTGGTATATTCAAATAATTTGAGCATAATGTTCATGTTATTTTTATACTTCATTTTTTCCGATAATTGTGGCAAAATATTTTGTCTTTTTTTCGACATGATAAGGGATTTTTTTTCGTGATATATATATTTTTTTTATTATTATTTATTTTTTTATGTGATAGTTTTAATTTATTTCATATACGATTCCCCAAGAAGTCATAAAAGACCTTTAGGTCGGCATACCAACAAAAAAATACTTTATTTTTTACTTGATGTTCCCTGTAACTGGGGCTGGAATATTAGCCCCAGTTACAAGAAGAATTCTAGCAGAACTTACTAGGAGTCCTAGGACCAAGCACCTCCTTCTTCATCTGTACACCCAGCGATGACATGAAGCACCATCAGTGTTTCCTACTATTGTGTTCAACTGCTGTATATACATCATAATTTAGACTAGTTTATAATTCATACTATATTCAGCTATTTGCTGAGTACTGTGTTGTGTTTTCAGTCTAAAACCCCCAAAAAATAGAATACAGTTGAAAACCCTGATGGAACGCCAACGAATCCATTCAGTCTAATGGGGCAGAAGGAATCATTTTTTTTTTTTTTAACTTCGTTTTATTAACAATTTCAAACATGGTACAACTGACATTTGCCATATAAAAATAGCTCAGTATATAGATAGTAATATTTGAATATAACAATGAACAGTCATATAAAGTCCATAATATCTTTAGCACTTAAGATAGAACAATGTTATTATCCATATTTCTTATCATTTGCATATACGGTATATCTAATTTTATATTGAGCATAAGAACAGCTCTATCTATCAGCATGACCATATTTTGAAAACAAGGTAGAAAGAGGAATAGAAAAGGAAGAAAGAAAGAACAACTACAACAGCCACATTGCATTATTATATCTCAATATACCATTGGACAGTGTTTCATATCCCAACATCTAACGGGAACCACCATTATCCGCATAATCTCCCTCAGACCTCCGCAAGTGTGTCTGGAGAAGAATTCCACAAACATCAGATTTTGTTAAATTTTCCCGGGCACCCCCTATTATAATATACCACCCGCTCATAGACTATGTGTCACGCTCCCCGGGTCCCCTGCTCTGCTCCCCGGCTCACCTGCCACGCTCCCCGGCTTCCCTGCGTCGCTCCCCGGTTCCTCTGTCCGGCGTCCGCCGCTCCCCGGTCTCCAGCCTCCATTGCCTGCGGTCCCCAGGCGTCCTGGTCCCCGCTCCCGGCGCCCGTCGGCTACTCAGCCCCAGCCCGGCTCTCCTGCTTCCTCCTCACCGCTCCCTGCCCTGGCTTCTGGCACCCGGGCCTCGCGCATGCGCGTTAGGGCGCGCGGTCATTGACCCTTTCTTAAAGGGCCAGCGTCCACTGACAGGAAATTGAGCACACAGGTACAGGGTATAAAAGGGGTTAGTGTCCAAGTGGGCGGGGCCTGTTCTTCGTGTTTCCCAAGCTAGGAGTCAGGTCTCCTTGTGTTCCTGTGATATACTCACCTCTCTCTCTTCTAGAGCCGATCCTGCCTCGCCATCCGGTCCTGCCGAATCTCGAACCCCGAACGCTGACTATCTGCCATCCTGACAGTCCATTCCATCTCTGATCCCTGTGGTGACCCGTCCTCTCGCTCCATCGGTTCCGGACTCCGCCTGACAACATCTCGGCTTCCGAACCTGAGCTCCGTCACCCGGACTATCATCAGTGACTCCGTGGTCCCAGGGACTTCTCCATTCTACTCTTGTGCACGGTCTGTCCTGCTACCCGTAGTGCTCCAGCTACCGGACCCCTTACCTTCATCAAGGAGTTCGGCCCAGTGGATCCACCTCCTGGGTCTGCCCGTCCACCTGGCCCTAACACTATGGTTGCATTGACTAGTTTAACCCAGGACCGCACAGTTGGATTCGAATCTCCCATCCACCTCAGAGCTATTAATTTCCTAGCCAGAAACAATGCCTCTCTGAGGAATATTGTCATGTAATGATTAGAGCTGATCGAACGGCCAATAATCCGGGGCCGGCGGATCACTAACAGATTTAAAAAAGAATCCGATCCGCTCCGGAATCCGGTGCCCATATAAGTCAAAGGGGACCGGAATCCGGAGGCTAAAAACGTTTGTGGATGGTTTAGGGGGCTATGAGCGAGCGCGGCATACTCACCGAGGAGCTGTCATGGCGGCACACTCCTTCCAGGTCACGCTGTTACCTTCCGGAGCCGACAATTCAATATTCATGGTTTCCCCGCCCACTGGCTCGCGTTGGTTGCAGCTAGACACGCCCCCATCCTGAGTGGCAGCGTGTCAGCTAACTGTAACCAATCACAGGATGGCCGGTGGGCGGGGAAAGCAGTACAGTCTGTCGGTCAGTTCACAGTAGTAAACACTCGGCAGCACAGTTATAGTGCTCGGCTGCAGCCCCAGCCGTCGCGCTGTATCTGTGCTGTGTATACAGTGCCCGGAGTCATACGTGCGAGGCTGCCGGGTGCTGCCATGGCAGACTCGCGTGAGCCCCTCGAACGTGTAACTCCGGTGAAAGTAAAAAAAAAAAATGACGTGCAGTCCCCCCTAATCTTCACATCCAGCCATGATAACGCCGGCCGGGGGCTGGTACATCCTCAGCCCGCAGCCGTCCGGTATGTCGCATCTGTTAGATGCTACATACCGGTTTGCGATACCGGCTCTTCCCGCTGCCGTGATGTGGTGCCAGTCGGGGTAATGGCAGGATTAGCAGTGGCGCACGGCTGCGGCTATACCCTAGGTTTGTGTGATGGCACAGGCGTCTGTCAGATACCTGCATCACACAAACCTGTAAGTGACAGTAAATAAGCACAGACACAGGGAACAATCCTTTATTTGGAATAAAGTACAAAACACTCCTCCTTAACCTCTTTATTAACCCCCAAATACCCTGCAGCTCCGACGTAATCCACAGGAGAAGTCCCACGCCGCTTCAGCTCTGCTACATCTGAATATCACAGAGAGCGGCACGACCGACCGCTCTCTGTGAGCTCCAGAGAATGAGTGAGCTGAGCATTGAGCGGTGATGTCACTCAGGTCATTTGCGGTCACAGCTGGAGGTTCCCACGGTCCTTCATCTGTGATCGCAGGTAACCTGACCTCAGGTGGAGGTCACTGAGTTCAAAGACCTGCATCTCCTAGCAGATAAAGCGCAGTTTTTTTGGCTAAGAGATGCAGATTTTGTGCTGAAGTTTTTATACCATATTCCTGCATCCAATCTACACCTCCTGGCAAAAAATCGCGGTGTTTTGATGCAATTTTTATGCTGCGGTTTTTGCCGCGGTTCTTTTTCCGTGATTTTTGCCGCATTTTTTTTTGCCAGGAGGTGCACATTTGGTGCTGAAATCGTCTGCACCAGCTTTCAGCACCAAATTTCCACCTGTGGCAAATTTTTTTTATTTAGTTTTTATTTTTGGGGGCCAAGGGATGCAAATTTGATGCTGTGATTTTTACACCATATTCCTGCATCCAATCTACACTTCCTGGCAAAAAATCGCGGTGTTTTGATGCAATTTTTATGCCGCGGTTTTTGCCACGGTTCTTTTTCCGCGATTTTTGCTGCAGTTTTTTTCCAGGAGGTGCTGCTGTCTGAACATGAGCGTGCATATATCTAGAAACACATGCACGCTCCTGTCAGAAGTGTGCAGCTGTTCTGCGATGTCAGACTCGCGGGAGTTGCTCACAAGTGTGACTGCGGCGTAGAAAAAAAACGCTTGCTTTTTTTAAATAAATAATAAAAAAAACAAAACGACGTGCGGTCTTCCCTAATCTTCACATCCAGCCGTGATAACGCCGGCTGGGGGCTGGTATATCCTCAGCCCGCAGCCGTCCAGTATGGTCGCATCTGTTAGATGCGACATACCGGTGTGCGATACCAGCTCTTCCCACTGGCGTGATGCGGTGCCAGTCGGGGTAATAGCAGGGGTTAATAGCGGCACATAGCTGCTACTAAACCCTAGGTTTGTGTGATATCACAGGCGTCTATCAGATACCTGCATCACACAAACCTGTAAGTGACAGTAAATGAACACAGACACAGAGAAAAATCCTTTATTGGAATAAAATACAAAACACTCCTCCTTCACCACTTTATTAAGCCCCAAAGAAACCCTGCAGCTCCGACGTAATCCACAAAAGTCCCGTGGAGACACATCCGGCTCTGCTACATCTCAGAGCGAGCAGCCATAGAGCTCGTCTGCCCGCTCTGAGTGCAGCCTAGCAGCCTATTACTGAGCTGCGATGACTGCACGGCAGAGCTGTCACAGGCTGGGGGCGCGTCAGCCAGGAACCAATCACAGCTGAGAGGACGGCTAGTGGGCGGGGAAAGCACGGAAAGCTGTGTGACTGTGTGCACAGCACAGGAAGTGAAAGCGCGACCCGGAAGCAAGTGTGCTGCCATGACAGAGTCTGGTAAGTATGAAACGCTCATTTATTTATTGCTTTTTAACATTTTTATTAATTGCCGATTCCAGATCGTGCAGCCGGAATCCCGCGCCCGGGTCCGGCCCGGGGATAGCGCTGAAACCGCGCGGATCCGGATGTTTACAGTCCGGGTCCGCTCAGCACTAGTAATGATCCCAGGACTCTTCCTCCACCACCCCAAACAGGCATATCAAAGGGTCACACAAAACAGGAATTGACACAATCGATGTCAGCAGAGATGTCACTCCCCGTCAGTACGAGGATATAATAGGACAGCTCCAGATCATATGTATGAAATGTGCCCCTGAGAGATGACACCTCGGGCACTCCAATGTACGAGAACGGCCCATACTAAATAATCGAGTTGGAGTAAGGTATGCCTGGTGGACAATGTAGCATTGAATCAACTTATTATTAACCGAAGGGGATACCGCAGTCGTAGATTCCAATATCTCTTCCCATTCCTCTCCCTGTAGAGAGGGAATTAGAGATTTCCATCTATCCTGGGCTGGCAAGGGGTCCGACTCCACCCCCATCGACAACAGGTAAGTATATATAGCTGAGATTAGGCCTCGAGGTCCTTGTGATTTTAGAATACCTATCATAGGAAGTGATGATATCAATTTCCTCACTCCAATTTTCTGTTTCTGGGATTGGATCGCTGTGCGAATCTCCAGGTATCTAAAAAACTGTGATCTTGGAACATTATATTCAATCTGGACTTGTTCAAAGGACTTGAAGGTTGTGGTTCCCGGGACAAAAAGATCACCTAACGCACTGACGCTGTGAGTGGCCCAGAATTGCGCCGAGGGGTGATCTCTCAGAGTATGGAAGTGGCTATTCCCCCATATTGGGAATTCCGCCACCACCCCTTCGAAGTGTACCACCCTTTTGGCTTGTCGCCAGACTAATCTTGCCAATTTCAGGAGGGGTAATTGCCATGGTGTTCTCAGTCCATTTGATTCCAGAAAACCCACTAAACAATCAGTCCCAGCCGCGTGTGCCAAGTGACTCTCAGAGTTTGGCAGCTGACATCCAGGCATCTAAGTCTCTAGTGCCCTAAGCTGTCCCGCGAGGTAGTAGAGGAAGAACTCCGGTAAAGCCATCCCTCCCAGTCTTTTGGATCTCTGTAAAATGGATAACCAAAGTTTGGGTCTGGATTTCCCCCATATGAAAGAGGTAGTAAGCGAGTTCAACATTGAGAAGAAGGATTTGGGTACTGATACTGCACTATGTTGTAGTGTATAACTAAGCTTTGGAAGTAATATCATTTTGATTAAATTTATTCTGCCAACCACTGACAGGGGTAGCTTGCTACACAAGTTATATTTAAGTTTAACGTGCTCCAGAAGTGGTGTTATACTCGTCTACAGGTCTAGTGTATGGTCTTTCTGTATGTGTATTCCCAGGTATTTAAAGCTAGTTACCACTTGCAAAGGTGACCTACCCTCCATTGACATTCCAGACCCATGTATTAATGGCATCAAAGCCGACTTATCCCAGTTGATGCGTAGTCCCGAAAACTCCCCAAATTTATCTGTAGTCTGTAGTGTCTATAACCACCGGTAGAGTCTCTTGCACTCGATCTAAGAAGACAACTATAACTGAATAGGATAACTGAAGTGAGCACTAATATATATATATGAGTGCAAGCCAAAAATACATACTATATATAAGAATAAGGCTGCACATCAAACTTAGATAATGGTATAATGCCTCAAGCATATGGAAAAATATTGGAATATACAATGAAAAATGCTACTTGCTAATTTGAACATGTGAATAATGAATTGCATACCTGCTATGAATATTAGGAAAAAGGAGATATTTAGCAATCGCATTGATCAATGTAACTGAGCCCCAAGGCCTCGTCAAGGCATACCTCTATATTGGGGTCCCTAGCTCTGTGACCCTAACTGTGTGTCATCTCATTGCAATTAAAAACTGCTATGGGTGGAGAGGGGTAACTAAGGACTTTCTTATATAGGAGATGGAAAAAACATGGCCGAAAGGGGCGGAGCTGTGTTCACATTCAGAAAAAAACCCACATATAACTGAATAGGATAACTGAAGTGAGCACTAATATATATATATGAGTGCAAGCCAAAAATACATACTATATATAAGAATAAGGCTGCACATCAAACTTAGATAATGGTATAATGCCTCAAGCATATGGAAAAATATTGGAATATACAATGAAAAATGCTACTTGCTAATTTGAACATGTGAATAATGAATTGCATACCTGCTATGAATATTAGGAAAAAGGAGATATTTAGCAATCGCATTGATCAATGTAACTGAGCCCCAAGGCCTCGTCAAGGCATATCTCTATATTGGGGTCCCTAGCTCTGTGACCCTAACTGTGTGTCATCTCATTGCAATTAAAAACTGCTATGGGTGGAGAGGGGTAACTAAGGACTTTCTTATATAGGAGATGGAAAAAACATGGCCGAAAGGGGCGGAGCTGTGTTCACATTCAGAAAAAAACTACATAGAACTGAATAGGATAACTGAAGTGAGCACTAATATATATATATGAGTGCAAGCCAAAAATACATACTATATATAAGAATAAGGCTGCACATCAAACTTAGATAATGGTATAATGCCTCAAGCATATGGAAAAATATTGGAATATACAATGAAAAATGCTACTTGCTAATTTGAACATGTGAATAATGAATTGCATACCTGCTATGAATATTAGGAAAAAGGAGATATTTAGCAATCGCATTGATCAATGTAACTGAGCCCCAAGGCCTCGTCAAGGCATATCTCTATATTGGGGTCCCTAGCTCTGTGACCCTAACTGTGTGTCATCTCATTGCAATTAAAAACTGCTATGGGTGGAGAGGGGTAACTAAGGACTTTCTTATATAGGAGATGGAAAAAACATGGCCGAAAGGGGCGGAGCTGTGTTCACATTCAGAAAAAAAACCACATATAACTGAATAGGATAACTGAAGTGAGCACTAATATATATATATGAGTGCAAGCCAAAAATACATACTATATATAAGAATAAGGCTGCACATCAAACTTAGATAATGGTATAATGCCTCAAGCATATGGAAAAATATTGGAATATACAATGAAAAATGCTACTTGCTAATTTGAACATGTGAATAATGAATTGCATACCTGCTATGAATATTAGGAAAAAGGAGATATTTAGCAATCGCATTGATCAATGTAACTGAGCCCAAAGGCCTCGTCAAGGCATATCTCTATATTGGGGTCCCTAGCTCTGTGACCCTAACTGTGTGTCATCTCATTGCAATTAAAAACTGCTATGGGTGGAGAGGGGTAACTAAGGACTTTCTTATATAGGAGATGGAAAAAACATGGCCGAAAGGGGCGGAGCTGTGTTCACATTCAGAAAAAAAACCACATATAACTGAATAGGATAACTGAAGTGAGCACTAATATATATATATGAGTGCAAGCCAAAAATGCATACTATATATAAGAATAAGGCTGCACATCAAACTTAGATAATGGTATAATGCCTCAAGCATATGGAAAAATATTGGAATATACAATGAAAAATGCTACTTGCTAATTTGAACATGTGAATAATGAATTGCATACCTGCTATGAATATTAGGAAAAAGGAGATATTTAGCAATCGCATTGATCAATGTAACTGAGCCCCAAGGCCTCGTCAAGGCATATCTCTATATTGGGGTCCCTAGCTCTGTGACCCTAACTGTGTGTCATCTCATTGCAATTAAAAACTGCTATGGGTGGAGAGGGGTAACTAAGGACTTTCTTATATAGGAGATGGAAAAAACATGGCCGAAAGGGGCGGAGCTGTGTTCACATTCAGAAAAAAACCCACATATAACTGAATAGGATAACTGAAGTGAGCACTAATATATATATATGAGTGCAAGCCAAAAATACATACTATATATAAGAATAAGGGTGCACATCAAACTTAGATAATGGTATAATGCCTCAAGCATATGGAAAAATATTGGAATATACAATGAAAAATGCTACTTGCTAATTTGAACATGTGAATAATGAATTGCATACCTGCTATGAATATTAGGAAAAAGGAGATATTTAGCAATCGCATTGATCAATGTAACTGAGCCCCAAGGCCTCGTCAAGGCATATCTCTATATTGGGGTCCCTAGCTCTGTGACCCTAACTGTGTGTCATCTCATTGCAATTAAAAACTGCTATGGGTGGAGAGGGGTAACTAAGGACTTTCTTATATAGGAGATGGAAAAAACATGGCCGAAAGGGGCGGAGCTGTGTTCACATTCAGAAAAAAAACCACATATAACTGAATAGGATAACTGAAGTGAGCACTAATATATATATATGAGTGCAAGCCAAAAATACATACTATATATAAGAATAAGGCTGTACATCAAACTTAGATAATGGTATAATGCCTCAAGCATATGGAAAAATATTGGAATATACAATGAAAAATGCTACTTGCTAATTTGAACATGTGAATAATGAATTGCATACCTGCTATGAATATTAGGAAAAAGGAGATATTTAGCAATCGCATTGATCAATGTAACTGAGCCCCAAGGCCTCGTCAAGGCATATCTCTATATTGGGGTCCCTAGCTCTGTGACCCTAACTGTGTGTCATCTCATTGCAATTAAAAACTGCTATGGGTGAACACAGCTCCGCCCCTTTCGGCCATGTTTTTTCCATCTCCTATATAAGAAAGTCCTTAGTTACCCCTCTCCACCCATAGCAGTTTTTAATTGCAATGAGATGACACACAGTTAGGGTCACAGAGCTAGGGACCCCAATATAGAGATATGCCTTGACGAGGCCTTGGGGCTCAGTTACATTGATCAATGCGATTGCTAAATATCTCCTTTTTCCTAATATTCATAGCAGGTATGCAATTCATTATTCACATGTTCAAATTAGCAAGTAGCATTTTTCATTGTATATTCCAATATTTTTCCATATGCTTGAGGCATTATACCATTATCTAAGTTTGATGTGCAGCCTTATTCTTATATATAGTATGTATTTTTGGCTTGCACTCATATATATATATTAGTGCTCACTTCAGTTATCCTATTCAGTTATATGTGGTTTTTTTTCTGAATGTGAACACAGCTCCGCCCCTTTCGGCCATGTTTTTTCCATCTCCTATATAAGAAAGTCCTTAGTTACCCCTCTCCACCCATAGCAGTTTTTAATTGCAATGAGATGACACACAGTTAGGGTCACAGAGCTAGGGACCCCAATATAGAGATATGCCTTGACGAGGCCTTGGGGCTCAGTTACATTGGTCAATGCGATTGCTAAATATCTCCTTTTTCCTAATATTCATAGCAGGTATGCAATTCATTATTCACATGTTCAAATTAGCAAGTAGCATTTTTCATTGTATATTCCAATATTTTTCCATATGCTTGAGGCATTATACCATTATCTAAGTTTGATGTGCAGCCTTATTCTTATATATAGTATGTATTTTTGGCTTGCACTCATATATATATATTAGTGCTCACTTCAGTTATCCTATTCAGTTATATGTGGGGTTTTTTCTGAATGTGAACACAGCTCCGCCCCTTTCGGCCATGTTTTTTCCATCTCCTATATAAGAAAGTCCTTAGTTACCCCTCTCCACCCATAGCAGTTTTTAATTGCAATGAGATGACACACAGTTAGGGTCACAGAGCTAGGGACCCCAATATAGAGATATGCCTTGACGAGGCCTTGGGGCTCAGTTACATTGATCAATGCGATTGCTAAATATCTCCTTTTTCCTAATATTCATAGCAGGTATGCAATTCATTATTCACATGTTCAAATTAGCAAGT
Source organism: Anomaloglossus baeobatrachus (assembly GCF_048569485.1). NCBI lineage: Eukaryota > Metazoa > Chordata > Amphibia > Anura > Aromobatidae > Anomaloglossus > Anomaloglossus baeobatrachus. Next base: position 50,432,148 of record NC_134358.1, read on the forward strand.
AGCATTTTTCATTGTATATTCCAATATTTTTCCATATGCTTGAGGCATTATACCATTATCTAAGTTTGATGTGCAGCCTTATTCTTATATATAGTATGTATTTTTGGCTTGCACTCATATATATATATTAGTGCTCACTTCAGTTATCCTATTCAGTTATATGTGGTTTTTTTTCTGAATGTGAACACAGCTCCGCCCCTTTCGGCCATGTTTTTTCCATCTCCTATATAAGAAAGTCCTTAGTTACCCCTCTCCACCCATAGCAGTTTTTAATTGCAATGAGATGACACACAGTTAGGGTCACAGAGCTAGGGACCCCAATATAGAGATATGCCTTGACGAGGCCTTGGGGCTCAGTTACATTGATCAATGCGATTGCTAAATATCTCCTTTTTCCTAATATTCATAGCAGGTATGCAATTCATTATTCACATGTTCAAATTAGCAAGTAGCATTTTTCATTGTATATTCCAATATTTTTCCATATGCTTGAGGCATTATACCATTATCTAAGTTTGATGTGCAGCCTTATTCTTATATATAGTATGTATTTTTGGCTTGCACTCATATATATATATATTAGTGCTCACTTCAGTTATCCTATTCAGTTATATGTGGGGTTTTTTCTGAATGTGAACACAGCTCCGCCCCTTTCGGCCATGTTTTTTCCATCTCCTATATAAGAAAGTCCTTAGTTACCCCTCTCCACCCATAGCAGTTTTTAATTGCAATGAGATGACACACAGTTAGGGTCACAGAGCTAGGGACCCCAATATAGAGATATGCCTTGACGAGGCCTTGGGGCTCAGTTACATTGATCAATGCGATTGCTAAATATCTCCTTTTTCCTAATATTCATAGCAGGTATGCAATTCATTATTCACATGTTCAAATTAGCAAGTAGCATTTTTCATTGTATATTCCAATATTTTTCCATATGCTTGAGGCATTATACCATTATCTAAGTTTGATGTGCAGCCTTATTCTTATATATAGTATGTATTTTTGGCTTGCACTCATATATATATATTAGTGCTCACTTCAGTTATCCTATTCAGTTATATGTGGTTTTTTTTCTGAATGTGAACACAGCTCCGCCCCTTTCGGCCATGTTTTTTCCATCTCCTATATAAGAAAGTCCTTAGTTACCCCTCTCCACCCATAGCAGTTTTTAATTGCAATGAGATGACACACAGTTAGGGTCACAGAGCTAGGGACCCCAATATAGAGATATGCCTTGACGAGGCCTTGGGGCTCAGTTACATTGATCAATGCGATTGCTAAATATCTCCTTTTTCCTAATATTCATAGCAGGTATGCAATTCATTATTCACATGTTCAAATTAGCAAGTAGCATTTTTCATTGTATATTCCAATATTTTTCCATATGCTTGAGGCATTATACCATTATCTAAGTTTGATGTGCAGCCTTATTCTTATATATAGTATGTATTTTTGGCTTGCACTCATATATATATATTAGTGCTCACTTCAGTTATCCTATTCAGTTATATGTGGTTTTTTTTCTGAATGTGAACACAGCTCCGCCCCTTTCGGCCATGTTTTTTCCATCTCCTATATAAGAAAGTCCTTAGTTACCCCTCTCCACCCATAGCAGTTTTTAATTGCAATGAGATGACACACAGTTAGGGTCACAGAGCTAGGGACCCCAATATAGAGATATGCCTTGACGAGGCCTTGGGGCTCAGTTACATTGATCAATGCGATTGCTAAATATCTCCTTTTTCCTAATATTCATAGCAGGTATGCAATTCATTATTCACATGTTCAAATTAGCAAGTAGCATTTTTCATTGTATATTCCAATATTTTTCCATATGCTTGAGGCATTATACCATTATCTAAGTTTGATGTGCAGCCTTATTCTTATATATAGTATGTATTTTTGGCTTGCACTCATATATATATATTAGTGCTCACTTCAGTTATCCTATTCAGTTATATGTGGTTTTTTTTCTGAATGTGAACACAGCTCCGCCCCTTTCGGCCATGTTTTTTCCATCTCCTATATAAGAAAGTCCTTAGTTACCCCTCTCCACCCATAGCAGTTTTTAATTGCAATGAGATGACACACAGTTAGGGTCACAGAGCTAGGGACCCCAATATAGAGATATGCCTTGACGAGGCCTTGGGGCTCAGTTACATTGATCAATGCGATTGCTAAATATCTCCTTTTTCCTAATATTCATAGCAGGTATGCAATTCATTATTCACATGTTCAAATTAGCAAGTAGCATTTTTCATTGTATATTCCAATATTTTTCCATATGCTTGAGGCATTATACCATTATCTAAGTTTGATGTGCAGCCTTATTCTTATATATAGTATGTATTTTTGGCTTGCACTCATATATATATATTAGTGCTCACTTCAGTTATCCTATTCAGTTATATGTGGTTTTTTTTCTGAATGTGAACACAGCTCCGCCCCTTTCGGCCATGTTTTTTCCATCTCCTATATAAGAAAGTCCTTAGTTACCCCTCTCCACCCATAGCAGTTTTTAATTGCAATGAGATGACACACAGTTAGGGTCACAGAGCTAGGGACCCCAATATAGAGATATGCCTTGACGAGGCCTTGGGGCTCAGTTACATTGATCAATGCGATTGCTAAATATCTCCTTTTTCCTAATATTCATAGCAGGTATGCAATTCATTATTCACATGTTCAAATTAGCAAGTAGCATTTTTCATTGTATATTCCAATATTTTTCCATATGCTTGAGGCATTATACCATTATCTAAGTTTGATGTGCAGCCTTATTCTTATATATAGTATGTATTTTTGGCTTGCACTCATATATATATATTAGTGCTCACTTCAGTTATCCTATTCAGTTATATGTGGGTTTTTTTCTGAATGTGAACACAGCTCCGCCCCTTTCGGCCATGTTTTTTCCATCTCCTATATAAGAAAGTCCTTAGTTACCCCTCTCCACCCATAGCAGTTTTTAATTGCAATGAGATGACACACAGTTAGGGTCACAGAGCTAGGGACCCCAATATAGAGATATGCCTTGACGAGGCCTTGGGGCTCAGTTACATTGATCAATGCGATTGCTAAATATCTCCTTTTTCCTAATATTCATAGCAGGTATGCAATTCATTATTCACATGTTCAAATTAGCAAGTAGCATTTTTCATTGTATATTCCAATATTTTTCCATATGCTTGAGGCATTATACCATTATCTAAGTTTGATGTGCAGCCTTATTCTTATATATAGTATGTATTTTTGGCTTGCACTCATATATATATATTAGTGCTCACTTCAGTTATCCTATTCAGTTATATGTGGTTTTTTTTCTGAATGTGAACACAGCTCCGCCCCTTTCGGCCATGTTTTTTCCATCTCCTATATAAGAAAGTCCTTAGTTACCCCTCTCCACCCATAGCAGTTTTTAATTGCAATGAGATGACACACAGTTAGGGTCACAGAGCTAGGGACCCCAATATAGAGATATGCCTTGACGAGGCCTTGGGGCTCAGTTACATTGATCAATGCGATTGCTAAATATCTCCTTTTTCCTAATATTCATAGCAGGTATGCAATTCATTATTCACATGTTCAAATTAGCAAGTAGCATTTTTCATTGTATATTCCAATATTTTTCCATATGCTTGAGGCATTATACCATTATCTAAGTTTGATGTGCAGCCTTATTCTTATATATAAGAAGACAACTATGTCATCCGCATACAATCCTATTTGATCTGTGCGGTCGGCTATAGTGATTCCAGTGATCTGTGGATGAGAGCGGATTCTAATTGCCAAAGCTTCAATAACTAGTGCAAACAATGCTGGAGACAGAGGGCATCCCTGTCTTGTGCCCCGATTCAATGAGAAGGGTGTAGACATAGCACCATTGACTAGTATCCTGGCTGTCGGGGACCTATACAACATATGAATCCAATTACTGAATTTAGGCCCAAAGGTGAATCTCTGGAGGCAGGCAAATAAAAATGGCCATTCTACTGAGTCAAATGCCTTGGCCGCGTCCAGCGAGGCCAAGGCCGACTCGTTCTCCTGGACCAGTGTGCTATATTGCACTATGGACTGTACCCGTCTTATATTTATAGAGGTGTTTTTCCCAGGCATAAATCCGGTTTGATCTGAGTGAACTATACTCAATATGACTGAATTAAGCCTGGACTCCAGTATTTTGGTAAAGATCTTGTAATCCACATTAACTAGGGATATAGGACGGTATGAACCGCGGTCTAGTGGGTCTTTACCCTCCTTCCTCAACACGACTATATGTGCTTCGTACAAGGAGGCAGGTAGAGAGTCGCCGGCTGAAAAATGTGAGAAAACCTCTAAAAGAATCGGGGCCAATACATCACAATATTTACTATAGAATTCTATGGGAAGGCCATCTGGACCCGGAGATTTCCCCCTAGCCATAGCCGAGATGGCAGTAACCACTTCCTCCAGTGTGATGTCCGCCTCCAGAGACTCCCGTTGTGATCCACTCAAAGTGGGAAACTCCAAATCCGACAAATATGTCACGCAACTTCGAACTCCATGAGGATTTCTAGATGTGTATAGGGTTTTATAGTATTCACAAAAGCACTTTAAAATATCTTCAGGGGATGTAGCTATTGAGCCATCCATCCTCCGTATACCCAATATTGTATTTGAAGTGTTGTGTTGCCTAAACATATATGCCAATAATTTACTGGATTGATTTCCAAGCTCAAAATATGATTGTCGGGTAAAGAACAATTTGCGTTTGGACTTGGTCTCAGAGTGCTGCATATATAACCTATATGATTGCATCCAGGCCGCTCTATTTCCATCGGTTGGGGCCGATATATATATTGCCTCTGAGTCCCTAAGTCTCCCCTCTACTATATCATCCTCAGTTTTAGTCACTCTTTTAAGATATGTTATGGTTGAAGACAAGCACCCTCTAAGGTAGGCTTTAAGAGTGTCCCATACCAAGTTAATATTCCAGGGTTTAGGGTGGGCTTCCAGGAAATCCTCTATTTGGGTCAGAGTTCTATCACTTTGATCTATTAGTTTCAGCCAAAAGGGGTTTAACTTCCAAAAGGGTTTACCAACACCTTGGTTAGTCTTCATAGTAAGAATCACTGGGCTGTGATCTGATATGCCCCTGACCCCGTGTACCACGTCATCCACCCAGGTTGCGATATTGCTCGACCCAAAAATATAATCCAGTCGGGACAGCGTGCATCTAGTAGAAGAATGACATGTATATTCTCGGGTATTAGGATGCCGGAGTCGCCAAAGGTCAATCCACCCACCTCCCTCCGCGCATTGCTTCAAATCAGTCAAGTGTGTGGCCGAATGTTGTCCCCGTCCATCCATCCGAAACCTGTCCTGCTCCTCATTCATCACAAGATTAAAATCCCCCATACATAACACATACGCATCTGGATAATTGAGGGCAAAGCTCAGTGCTTGTTTAAGAATGGAGATGCGAGCTGGCGGGGGGTTGTAAATACATAACAGCACATAATCTCTAGAGTTTATAGACGCATATATAAACACAAATCGCCCCTCCGGGTCACGCCTCACTACCTTCACTTCCCAACGGATATGTCTATGGACCAATAGAGAGACACCCCTGGAGTAGCTGGTGTGGAACGCATGTGCCGACCATTGTACCCACGGTTTGTTTACTAGTCTGGCTGTGTCCCGTGTTAGGTGAGTCTCTACCAGTACCACCAGTTGGGCCTTGACTTGCTTAATTTGGGAGAATACCTTAATACGTTTTTTGGGCGATTTAAGGCCTCTGACATTCCAGGTCAAATATCAGCTCTGACCCCATATCACATAGATCTTTTTATAGAACCAGGATCCCAGGTATAAGACGCTTTCTGCCCTGCAATTAAGTGTGGTTAACCCTCCAACAGTAATAAGCCTGTCCCTGCAAATAAATAAAGTTAATGCAATTGCAGCTGTAAACATAAAGAACCAATATCGAACTTCAGGACTTTTCCGATAAGTCCTGTAAAACATTTCAAATATCAATGGGGATACCACCAGTGAATACAGTGTCCTAGTATAGGTGGTATAAGGGTGCACAAGATAGGGATCCCATTTCACAAGAACCAATTCCTGGCCAATTCCTCCTTCACTCGAGGCACGGGGAAGTCCCATCTGTCTCCAAAGGGGGCTTCAAGCAACCATGGAAGAAGAGGGTCGCCAGGGGGTACAGAAAATGTCACCTAGGAAAGTAATCTCATTGCTTCTGCCCCTTAGGTTTCGGGTGTACCTGTAGCCAGTCCTCAGCCTCAGCAGGTGTAGTAAAAAACAGAGATGACCCTTGATGCACTATACGGAGCCGGGTAGGGTACAGCATAGTGTAGATGATGTTCCGCTCCCTTAATTTCTTCTTCACCTCTATGAAGTGGGCCCTCTGTTTCTGGAGGTCCACCGAAAAGTCCGGAAAGATCGAGAGCGCAGCATTATTGAACTTGAGTGAGCTCTTCTGTCGGGCCAGACGGAGTGCTGTGTCTCTATCTCTGCAGTTGAGCATCCTTGCTAAAAAGGGACGTGGTGGCGCGCCTGGAATAAGAGGCCTCGTTGGAACTCTGTGTGCCCTCTCCACCGCAAATGTCGAGGAGAACTCATCTCCGAGATTAGATTTCAGCCACTCCTCCAGGAATTGTTCCAGATGCTGACCTTCTGAGCGCTCTGGCAGTCCTATGATTCGTATATTGTTTCGACGCATGCGGTTCTCCAGATTGTCTGCTTTCTGGCACCATGTATTTGCCGATTTGGCCATTGTGGTCATTTTTGTTTTGAGTGTTACAGTTTGATCCTCCAGTTCAGACACTTGCGTCTCGACTTCCACTGTTCGGGCCCTCAGGTATTGCATGTCCTGACGCAGTAGGCCCATCTCTGAATGTACCTCCTCAATCTTCCCTGTGAGGGAGCTGTTGCTTGTAGAAATTGCTTGTAGAAGCTGTTCATACACCTGCCTCAGGGTTAAATCATCTTTATCCTCTGACCCGTCATCCAATAGTGCCTGACCTTTTGGGGTGGCATTTCTCTTGGCTTTAGGGGCATCTGCCTGACCACTCCTTGCGAACTCCTTAAGTTTGTCAATAGCTCCACTTTGTTTAGGGGGACTCATATTGATACACTGGGGATTTGCTGATTCTGCACCCCTCTCTTATCGTGCACCCGTGCGTCTGAATCTGTGCCTTTATAATGTATATTTAGTAATATGTCTGTCTCCACTTTCTCACCACGTCCAGAGAGCCAGAAAACAGCCACTTATATGGTGGATAATAAGAATGAAGGGAGTCCCAGGGCAGCACAGCACTCAGGGTGTATTTATCAGGATGATGCAGGCCTGCGCAGAGTGGGGACTTCAATATGTGCCACTTATTTGTTTTCATGTGTCAGGGAGAATCTGCAGGGCCTGTGTTTCAAGACACAAACTCCAGACCCTCCAGCACTCTATGGGTTAAAGTCTCCTACACAGGCGCCGGCCCCTTAATGGGCTGCTGCTCACTGACTGACACTTAGGCTAAGTTCACATTTCCGCTAAAATGTATCAGTCTTAATCCGTTGCTATGGTAAACAACGGAATCCGTTTAGCGGATTCCGTTGTGTCCCATAGACTTGCATTAGTGGCGGATTGCGACTGATGACCCTGTGTTGTGTCCGCTGCGTTGCGGTCCGTCGTTTTTTGACTGACCGCTGGGCGGGGAGCAACGCAGAATGTAACGTTTTTCTGGCCGCCAAAATTAACGCGCCGTGCAGGAATCCGCCGCAGTCCGTCACGCTTGTAATGTATGTCTATGATGCTGGATTCCGTCGTAATCCGTCTTACGATGGAATCCAGCACTGGATTCCATCATGCTCTACTGAGCATGCCCAGCAGGTTTGGCACACCCACTGGGCTGTCCCAAACACAAACGGATCATGACCGATCCGTCAAAAAACGGACGCACAGCGGATACAACGGACGCAACGGATCAGTTTTTTCACAAGATTCCTGTGAAAGGAATCCTGTGAAAAACACATCCGTTGCATCAGTTGACAACTAAAAAATGACTGATCCGTTGCTGACGGACCTGACGGATTTAGAACAACGAAAATGTGAACTTAGCCTTACACAGCTAAGGGATTAACTCCCTGTGCTCACCACTCCCGGGTCTTCACCTCTGGCCATAAATCTGTTACTCCTCACTGCTCTCCGGAGTCATGCTCTGCTGCTCCCTGTGAAAATGCAGGGTGTAGGGAAGATGGCTGCTGCTCCACACTCTCCAGCCTCAGGAGATCCAGCAACGCCATGTAAGAGTCAGGGAATAGCTCCAGTGGGAATCACCAGCCTCCAGATGGTGTCTCCTGTCACAGCAGCAGGTCAGTGAGTAAATGGGTCAGGTAACCGGGTGTAAATGGCCAGGATAAGATCAGGATTATAGGAGCTCTCTTCCCATGCACCCTCTCTGGTCGGCTACATCGCCCCGCCAGAAGGAATCATTTTTGCCTTCGTTCCTGTCTAAAATCACAAATGCTACATTTTTATGTTTGCTACAACTAAAGGGACCCTGCCAGATTAGAGGCCAAGATGGACTCAAAAATGAGTGTGTCTACCCACTGTTATGGATTGGAACAATTGAGGGTTCTGTCTGAATTTACTTTTTAGGGAATTTGGATGAAAACATCTAAGCTAATTGTTACCGAAGAGTAGTGTATAAATGTGAGCTAGGAATTACTTATGAAGAACTCCCAGTGAGGGAAAGGGCAGGGTCAGGACCTCTGCGTGCACGGTGATAACAAGTGTGGGCAAACTGTTGTGTTTTTGAGGTTCAGTGGCTCAATTAGCAATGGCAATGAACACTTCATGCTGTTTAGTTAGTGGTCAGACGGCCTGTGATTTATTATGGACTGTGATCGGATCTTTTTTTTGCTGTTGCTGAGTCATTGCTAGTATTCCTTCACAGGGTTCCAGGTCGTGAGGGGTTAAGCCTTGCTACCTCGCTCTGATCTACTGGCCACTATATCCTGGCACTGCACCTCCTGTGCTTCGCCAGTGATATTTCCGGCTCAGCTTCGTTACGTTCCCGTTAGTGACCTGTGTTCTGTCCTGTCCCGTCCTGACCTCCGTTTCCTCCCTGACCTAATCTGACCTCCATCCTCTGCCTGACCCGATCTGACCTCTGTCTCCTGCTGGACCTGATCTGACCTGTGGCTCCCGTCTTGTCCTTGTCTCTACCTCTGTTCCCCTCCGCGCTCTAGTCCTCCTCTGTTCTTCTGTCCTTTGCCTTTTTCCCAACCTCTGACCTGTGACTTCGTTCCTGTCCGTGTCCCCGTCTTCCCCGCGCCTGTTTTCGTGACTTCCCGGTTCCTGACCCTTTGGCTATCACCTGACTACGCTTCGCCTTCTCCTGTTCCATTGACGAGACCTCCTGTTGCAGATTCGGCTTGCTGACTACTGTACTATCCTCTAGCGAGCTTTCCAGCTTACTGTTCATTTAGGTGAGCTGCAGTGCTTTCCTTAGGGGCAGCGTTAGATTAGTGCAGGCTTGTTTACTACCCTATCACCCCCCTAGTGGTTAATCTGCTAACTACTCTCTGAAGCAACACTCCCTGTTTGCTTCAGTGTCTCCCATAGTACAGCATGACAACTGCGTTGAAGAGTTAACTTCTTATTGGCATGAGAGTTTATAACCCAGTAGACTGCGATTTGGAGAGCTAATTTTACTGACTAGTGAGATTCCTGTTGCTAACTCCTTTAACCACTTCACGACCAAGGACGTATATATACGTCCTTAGCCATATCTGTCACTTTAATGCAGGATTGCGCGGCAAGCCTCCATAATTCCTCCCTATGTTTCCTGATCTGATCAATAGACATGTGCAGCTAACAGGTACGGGTGGATCGGAGAACCAACAAACAAGCCCTCATATGGCTATATTGACATAAAAATAAAAAAGTCATGGCTCTTGGAATAAGTGGAGGAAAAAAACTAAAAATGGAAAATATAGTAGATATGTCCATGAAATTATATCTATAGATCTTAAGAGCCCATCATGTCTGATTTACAGCATAAAAAAAGGGAGACAAAGGAATAGTTATGGACCTGGTAATCATATACTTATATTTATGTGATTTTTATGTTAGGAGTCTGTTCAATATTTGGTGTTATTAAAATATTGTTGTTTTTTAATCATTAATCGTATTACCTTTGATGAGGGGGATGAAGGAGTCGTCTGCTTTGCTGTGACTCTTGTATAATTTATACAAGTAGAAAGGTTGTTCCTTTGGGTTATGAGTTTCCTGTATTTTATTTATTTGCTGTGATATCATAGCTGTGCTAGAAAATCTCTGAATGAGAGTCATTATCCAATTCTCTGGGGGCGCTGGAAACCGAAATAAGGCCTCTTCACAAAGTGTAACATCTACAGAGAGCAATGCAAGAAAAATATTATTCCAAATAATAAATAAGCAGGAATTTCTACTTTAATATTGCCTCCCATCTGCTAGATTACACCTCACCAACTACCCAACGTCTGCCTCTGATGCAGAATATAAGTATTATAATACTGCCCTATGCACATGAGTACAACTACAATACAGTACTAACAACCTTATCAGCAAGATAATATCTATTGTAATAGGTGGAAAATATAGCTACTATAATACTGCCCTATATACATTGTACATGAATATAACTACTATAATACTGCCCCGTATGTACAAAAATATAATTACTATAATACTGCTCCCTATGTACAACAATATAACTATTATAATACTGCCCCCTATGTACAAGAATATAACTACTATAATACAGCCCCGTATGTACAAGAATATAATTACTATAATACTGCCCCGTATGTACAAGAATATAATTACTATAATACTGCTCCCTATGTACAAGAATATACCTACTATAATACTGCCCCCTATGTACAAGAATATAACTACTATAATACTGGTCCTATGTACAAGAATATAATTACTATAATACTGCTCCTATGTACAAGAATATAACTACTATAATACTGGTCCTATGTACAAGAATATAACTACTATAATACTGCCCCGTATGTACAAGAATATAATTACTATAATACTGCTCCCTATGTACAACAATATAACTATTATAATACTGCTCCTATGTACAAGAATATAACTACTATAATACTGCCCCTATGTACAAGAATATAACTACTATAATACTGCCCCTATGTACAAGAATATAACTACTATAATACTGCTCATATGTACAAGAATATAACTACTATAATACTGCCCCCTATGTACAACAATATAACTACTATAAGGCTATGTGCACACGTTGCGTTTTTTCCCGCGGAAACACTGCGTTTAGAGCCGCAGCGTTTCAGTGGCAAATTGCATGCGTCCTGCTTCCCCAGCAAAGTCTATGAGAAAGCCGAAAAATCAGTGCACATGCTGCATTTCTAAACGCAGCGTTTTGGATGCCAAACATCGGTGCGGATAAAAAAGCAGCATGTCACTTCTTTTGTGCGTTGTAGCTGCGTTCTCCACCCATTGAAATCAATGATGTGGGTCAGAACGCAGCTACACCGCAGTGAGCTGCATTTTTGTTGCGGTCCGCATGCTTTATCGGCATGCAGAACGCAACAGAAAACTGCTCCCCAGGCCCTGCCAAGTCACCCCCGGTATTCCCCCGTACCTGTCCTGTCGCAGCGCTGATCCCCCGCGCCCCCTCCTCCTTCACAGCAGACGCCGGTCAGTGCGGTCACGTGTGCAGAGTGCGGCTGTCAGCTTCCTGCTTTGTGAGACGCTGGCTGCTGCTGCTCGGCAGTGTCGGCACACTGCAGCTGTGACCCGGGGAGAGTGGGTGCACATTCTTTGCACCCACTCTCCTCAAAATGGAGGGTCTGCACTACTAGAAAATGGGGGATACGTTCCCTGAACGTGTCCTTCATATTCTAGAAGGTTCAGAGTCGACGTGGGACGTCCAACGTGGATTCTGCGGACCCGTTTTTTTTTCTTTTCTTTACAATAAATTGGGGAAACAGGGAATATTTTGGGGAGTGTTTTTTCAAATAATTTTTTTTTTGTTGTCAATTTTTTTTGCTATTGTTTACTGTCAATTAGTTATGTCGGGTATCTGATAGACGCCGTGACATCACTAATTGCTGGGCTTGATGCCAGGTGACATTACACATCTGGTATCAACCCCATTTATTACCCCGTTTGCCACCGCACCAGGGCAACTGATGAGTTGGGGCGAAGCGCCAGGATTGTCGCATCTAATTGATGCGCCACTTCTGGGGTGGCTGCGGCCTGCTATTTTTAGGCTGGGAAGAGTCTAATAACCATGGTTCTTCCCATCCTGAGAATACCAGACAACAGCTGTCAGTGTGGCGCCCTGGACAAGCCAGGGGCCACAGATAACAACACCCCCACACCCCCACCCCCAGCAGTTCACAGCAGACATCCCCAAAATGACCTGCTTTCTTCCTCGGGCTCAGACAGACACACCAGGTGGGCGGAGTCAGGAGATGGAGACGCCCACCCAGGAGTTTGGCTGGCCTGAGGCAGGAAACAAGCCCAGACAAGTTCAGGCAGAGGAAGAGAGAGGAGGTCTGCAGAGAGGCAGACATAGCCAGGGGCCTAGGTTGGAGCCTAGGGCCCTCGTACAGAAAGTCAGGCAGACGGTAGTGGCCGTCTGCAGGGAGCCGGGAAGACAGTTGGTGGAACCGTAGGTAGCCGGGGCTGGGCGGTGGCCCACCGGTACTGAACCGGGGAGCCAGCTGGAAACCGGAACGCAGGAGGAGTGTGCACAGAGGTGAAAGAAAGGACTTACACCACCAAACTGGGTCAGGGGAGAAACAACAACCGCAGCCGTCTGTGGGACCCGTCCATCCAGCCGTGTGTTTTACTGAGAACTGTGTCATCATCATTACTGGCTGAGTGAGTACCACCGTGCCGTGCGGCACCGCGCTGCCCCCGCGACCCTGCACCTCACCAGGCCCCGTAACCCGCCTGCTACCCATCCACCTACCTCACCGGGCCCCGGGACAACCAACCCCCTACCCACGGAGGGGAGAACTAACATCTAGCTGCTCCATACCATCATTCCCGGGATCCCCGTCCAGAGCAGCGGTGGTGTTCCAATCTCACCACAACCGTGGGTGGCGTCACGGACAATCTCCCTTACTAAATCCCCTTTTACTGTGGAGCCTGGGATCACAGACCGGGTCACGCCACCGTGATACCCACAGAAGTGACCCCGTGGCCCGGATCTGAGTACCCCCTGATCCCCGGGCGACACATCAGCTTCACCTTGGCTGGTGATCTAATTTGGGGGGACCCCATGGGTTTTTTTTTTTTAATTATTTATTTATAAATAAAAAAAAAAACCAGCCTGGGGAGCCCTCCAAATTGATCACCAGACAAGATGAAGCTGTCAGCTGTGGTTTGCAGGCTACAGCTGTCTGCTTTACCCTAACTGGCTATCAAAAATAGGGGGGACCCCACGTCATTTATTTTAATTATTTTTTTTTTTGGCTAAATACAAGGCTAGGCACCCTTTAGTGCCACATGAAAGGCACTAAAGGGCGCCATCTTAGAATATGCAGGGGGTGGGACGTTATATATATGTTTGACATCTATCCATTCATCCATTGACGCATTTTAGGCTGTGCGCCCACGATCAGGGTTTGCAGCATTTTGGGCGCAGAGTGTTTTCCTAGCGTCCATAACGCTGCATTGTGCAGGAGAAGCACAGTGGAAGGATTTTTACAAATCCCATGCCCACTGTGCTTCTTTTCTCCGCAGCATAAACCGACCTGTGGTGCAGCTTCCTGAGCCTCAGCATGTCAATTTATGCTGCGGAGACGAGAGTGTTCTCTGCAGGTAGAATAGAGCTAACGTCCACAGCAGCCTGAACCCAAATCGTGGGCATGGGCAGCTGTGTTTTCCTATGGACAACACCCAGATCTCTGTAGGAAGGCTGACAGTGTGTACTAGACGCCGTGTCGCTGGATCACATAGCCCAACAGTGAGAATATTGTTGCTACAGCAACATTTTTATGAAGTTGTGGATTCAAAATGCTTACTATACTCCTGAATAAAATCCTTGAGGGGTACAGATTCCAAAATGGGGTCACTTGTTGGGGGTTTCTGCTGTATAGGTACCCAAGAGGCCCTGCTAATGTGACATGGTGCGCGCAATTTATTTCAACTTTTCCAAAATTCAAATGGTGCCCCTTCCATTCCAAGCCCTCCAATTTATCCAAACAGAGGTTTTTGGCCACATGTGGGGTGTCCCTGCGCTCACAAGAAATTGGAAAACAACCTGTGGGGTCCACGTTTTGTTGTTACCTCTTTAAGTTCTTATCTATCTTTTATTTCCATCTCTCCATTTATCAATCCTTCAATGCTTTTCTTGGAGAATGTAGAGAATGTGGAGAAGGAAATGACATCACAGGTTTTCTTTCCTAAGGTCTGTGTTCAACCAACTTTATTAATCACTGAAAAGTCTTAAAAAATGCACCTAAAAAAACGCATGGAAAACGCATGCGTTTTAAATGCGTTTATTTTAACAAAACGCATTGTTTACAATTGTCCCCTCTGCCAGAGGGTGCGTTTTTTTTCAGTGTGCACATAGCCTAAGGCTATGTGCGCACGTGTGCGCTCTGCACTGCACCTAAAAGGTGCGCTTCAGAGCGCAGCTGAAAAGCTCCGTTCTGAAGCGCATGGTGCCGGCAGAGAACGTGCGCTCTGCATGCAGCTCCTGCCATAGACAGAGCAGGGGCTGCCGGCAAAGCGCACGGAAGAAGTGACATGTCACTTCTTAGAACTCGCGCTTCGGGCAGCAGCCGAAGCGCTGCGCTCTAAGACGCCACGTGCGCACGGCCCCTGCACAATCTCCATAGATTATGCAGGGGACGCAGGACGCATGCAGTTACGCTGCGCTACAAAGCGCAGCGTAACTGCATGTAATTACGCAACGTGCGCACATAGCCTTATACTGCTCCTATGTACAAGAATATAACTACTATAATACTGCTCCTATGTACAAGAATATAACTACTATAATACATAATGGTGAAAGAGGTTGTTTTTTGTATTTTATTCCAAATAAAGGATTTTGGGTGTATATGTTTTTATTTACTTTCACTTACAGATTAGTGATGGGGCGGGGTCTCATAGATGACTGTTATAACTAATCTAGGACCTAGTGGGTGCTGTGGGCTGCCATTAACTCCTTATTACACCAATTGCCAGGGCAACGGGAAGAGCCTGGTGCGTTTGTTTTCTCGAACGCATTGTTTACAGTTGTCAAGTCTGCCAGAGGGTGCATTTTTTTGTCAAATCAAGAACGCAGCGTGCGGACATAGCCTAATGCTGCCCATATATACAAGAATATAATTACTATAATACTACATTCTAAAGACACACATATTGATTGTATTTTACCTATTTCACATGAGAAGGCAGGTTCTTCTTTACACACCGTGTCATGGGTCGAGCTTCCTTTGTGCAGCACGTTGCGACCCAGCTTTCTGCAGTTTGTTCGTGTCTGACATGGAGCTGTGGATGAAGTTGTGTTTGAAAACGTCCCCTTTGGACATTCAGAACAAATGGTGTCCCTGTCAGGAGTCCCTGAAAACACAAATGTTGGAATTAACTACGGTACAAATAAAGATCTTAATAAATATCTTTAGGGAAAGGATTAAGTGCTTAGTATCTAACAATGTTAAAAACTGTCCAAAAATTGGGTATATCCTCACGTAATGGAGCAGCCATCCATAGACAGATCCTGCTGGAGAATTAAACTTTTTACTGGTGCTAATCTGAGGAATAATGCATAGTTGCAAACATCTCAAAATGTTATTACGGAAGGACTTTGCAGAAGAGTGATATCTGCCTTAAAAAGGACCTGTCGACAGGTCAAAAGTGACCAGTTTTTGCTCTTTCTTTATTCTCGCTGCTCCCTTAAGTATTCAGCTTTTTTTGTACATCTGACACATGGTTCCAGAGATTTCGGCCCCTTATTTTAGTGCTGATTTTTATGGCCTTTTTCTTGGAAGTGTGGCGCCCCTGACCTGGTCAGGCACCACTGAGTACTGCACCCATGCTGGGGACAGTACAATACAGGTAATCCAGAAGGCTGACCGGGGTGTGGAACACAGGCGCATAGTGATCAGGTCTCACACATGTACCCATGAGAGGACCCCTGGGGATCCCAGGAGGGGGAAAAGCCTTGACCTTCACTGGAATAGTGGAGGGGGCCAAAAGCCTCCATCTCCTCTCAAGGGGTGTGGTAAGAGAGTCTGGTTGCTAGGTGGCGTAGGCAAGAACAGGAGAGGAGGGGCAGTGAGTCAGTTAGAGCAGAACTCCATAGGGCTCAGTGAGGAGCAGACCTGTGGGGCTGTTGCTGTCTAACAGCGCCCACGCAGTGGCTACTGACGGGGGAGAACGGTCAACTAGGAGTGCTACCCGAAATCCATCTTCAGCTAAAGAGAGGGCACGGAGTGGGAAGTAAGGAGACTGCTAGAGAGTACCAGGCCCAAACGGGCGGCAGATCCCGAAGCGGAGATAGATCCAGCTTTCTTTTGCTAAACCTGCCGGTGTGGGGCTCTCAAAGCCCACGCCACAACACCACAAAAAGCCGCAGCCACGTAGCCACAGTTAGGGCCCATAGCTCACAGGAGGCAAGAAGCTGGAGTGATCTGGCCCAGGCAACAAGCACACGGCGAACGAAGGGGAGTGAGGCTTCAGCAACTTCCCTGGGTGACCCCCATAGGGACTCAAAGTCGGGGTCACCCCAAACCACCAAGGGCTAAGGAAGGCGAGTTAGTAGTCACCCTCACAAGTCAGCCTGAAGGACACCTGGTTCCCGCCTGGTTCATCCCAGCTACGCCCGGGTTACTCACCCTGCCACCTGAAGTGAGTAAAAACCCTGAAAGACATTCTGCCTGTGTGGAGTTATTCTGCGCCTTGTGGTACTACGCATCTACACAGGGCCCTGGGGCTTGCCTCACTCTCAGGAGGCTATTCCAACTAACTGCACACACCATCAGCCCCAGGCGACCCTCAACCTGCAGTGGCGGTCCCCCACTGACCGCAAATCTGAGAGTGGCGTCACGACAAACTACAAAGGTTTCCTACCTGTGACCAGACAGATCCAGCCGAGTGGAGTCCCTGAAGGTAATGCACCGACACAACACCTGTGGGGCTTCACAGAAGCGTGGAATAAAATAAGTCAAAAGTGGTCACTTTTGAAATGGGGACAGTTACTCTTCTAGGCTGCAGAGATTCTGGACTGTTCCTTGGTCTTCGTGTTCCCGGTTAATTTTGGTTGTCTTCCAGTTTCTGCCTTGTCTCTGCCTAAAGCCATCTGGCACCTGTAAACTCCTGGCCTGGTCACCATGATCTTAGTCTGTTCCTGGTTGCACAGCGGCCATGAGTCAGTTCTTTGCTTTCTATTCCAGACTGTGATCACGCTCCAGTCCTGTGATCCTTACCATATTGATACCATTCCTGTGACCATATTCCAATTTGTTTGGTTTCAGTCCTGTGACCCCATTCCCGCCAGTCATAGCTCAAAGTTCAGTCATGGATCAATGGTTCCTGCTTCATGACCTCATTCCAGTCCTGTGACTATATTCCAATCCTGTGTCCATGCTCTAGTTAACATGTGACCATGTTGCAGTCCTTTGACCATGCTTCATCTTGTGTCCATGCTTTCGTGTACACTCTGACCATGTCCCAGACCTCTGCCCATGCTCCGGTCAAGTCTCCATCCTCTAGTGTACCTTGTGCAAAAAATCTGTGCCGCCCCCGTGCCAGCAGCCAGTTCTGCTCAGATCCGGATCTACGGTACGGCTCGAGGGGTTCTCCGGACCCAGGTGGTCGCGCGGACACTCCGAATAAAGGGGGGGGCGTATTTATACGGGGTTGTTTGCAAAAATGTCTGTGACGCCACCCACGGTGTGTGAAACTTCCAGGGTGATGATCTGGCAGCTGGATGTTAACCCCTCCGTGGGTAGGGATGGATGTCCCGGTGCCCAGTGTCTCTATGCTGAGGAGGGTGATTGCAGGGGCCGGCGCACCCAGCCAGGCCGGGGATGTTACTCACGGTCAAATAAAGCACACAAGTCTTGTGGTAAACCAAGGTGATGGTGGCTGGCTGCCTCAGACGGGTGTATCTGATCCCACACCCGGGCTGGAAGTCAAAGTCTTTCTCCTCTGCACTCAGTGTTTTGTAGGTAGGACTTCCCAGCTTGAAACACGTGAGTCCGCTCCCGGTCCTTTGGTTGGGAGCCGTGCCTGTCTGACCCTGACCCTTGGGATTTACGGGCCCTGGCGGTTGCCCTATCCCTCTCAGTGGGTGGTTGTCTACTTTTCGGGACTTAGGTTGGGACAGGACCTAAAATCCTGCCCTCAATTGGTTAATTAGCTAGACCGTTGGTGCCGATCCTGGCTTCAGGGTCCAAGTACCCCCTCTGTGCACACGGTTTCCAGGTCGGTTCTCCGGTGTCGGTACCGGCGGGCTCCAACCCTGTCCCGGTCCACCTCGGATCCACCTAGTCATCATCCTGCCTCCTGCAGACTCTGGCTACCGTCTGCCACCTAGCCAAGGTGTCAGGGCTCCGACCCTGGCACCTGTCGACTTAGGACCTCCACTCCAAATTTAAACTTGAACTTCATCTAAACTCTGTTTTCCCGCCCCAGGCTCTCTAGACCCCTAGGTGGGCGTTTCCTTTCTGCCTGGTCCTGCCCACTGGTATGTCAGTCCTTCCCTGAGGGGGGTGACTAGGGTTTCAGGTCAGCTGTTTTAACCCTGTGTGGGAATGGTGTTCTGCGGGGGCCTATATGTGTATCTACCTGGTTTTCCAGGGCGCTACAAATCAAGTCCCTGGCTATGCTAAAGTCATGTCTCTACAGTCCATTCTGCCCTGTGACCACATTCCAGTCTTGTTTCCAAGCAGTAGTCTATCCTTTTACCATGTTTTAGACCACTTTTCACCATGCACCATTCTTATGTCTATGTTCTAGCCTAAAATGTGACCATGTTCCAGTCCGATGACCATGCTCAAGACATGCCTCCATCCTTTAGTCTACCCTGTGAACAAAATCCAGACCCTGGCCATGCTACAGTTAAGTCTCCACAGTCTATTCTGCCCTGTGACCACATTCCTGTCCTGTTTCCAAGCTGTAGCCTACTCTTTTACCAAGTTTCAGTCCTTTGACCATACACCATTCTTGCCTCTATGTTATAGCCTACAATATATCCATGTTCCAGTCCCCTGACCATGCTCCAGTCAGGTCTCCATCCTCTGGTCTATGATGTGACCATGTTCCAGTTCCCTGACCATGCTCCAGACATGCCTCTGTCGCGGGCGGGGAGGGGGCGCTGCGCTCACCACGCTCAGGTCCGGCACTGCTGCTGCCTGCTGCTTGCTGCTCCGTGGCTCGAGCGGTGGGCCGGATCCAGGGACTCGAGCGGCACTCCTCGCCCGTGAGTGAAAGGGGGGATAGGATAGTTGTTGGGGTTTGGGAAGTCGGTCCGTGACGCCACCCACGGTTTGTGGTGAGGTTGGGACACCACTGCTGCTGTGGACGGGGATCCCGGGAGCGATGACAGGGAGCAGCCGAGAGGTTTCTTTCCCCTCCCTGGGTAGGGGGGGTTTGGTGGTCCCGGGGCCCGGTGAGGTGACTGAAATGTGGATGGCAGGGTTTGGTGAGGTGCAGGGTCGCGGGGGCAGCGCGGTGCCAGATGGCACGGTGGTACTCACTCAGCCAATAACGTATACGGAGTCTCTGGTAAAACAAACGGCTGGATGGACGGGTCCCGCAGCCGGCTGCGGTGGTCACTCCCGGTAGGTTGGCAGTGACTGCCTTTCCCTGCACCTGTAGTGTGTTTTCGGCCCCGATGGCTTCCCACTGGTAACCCGCTCCCCAGCTTAGATAGGCGCCAGAGGAGCTCCTTTTGCTCGCAGGCTCTGGCCCTGGGAATTTTAGCCTTGGCGGTGACTGTATTTCCCTTCATGGTTTGGATGGTTGCCTTAAATCGGGTCTTTGCTGCTGGGAAACCCCGGAGGTTCCCGTCGCTAACGGATTTGACCGGTTTAACGGCGACTCCAAGCCTGGTTGAGGTCCGTAGGCCCTGCCGAATGGTGCTGGCTTTTCTTTGCTCCCCGGTTCGGTACCGGTGGGCCACCGCCCAACCCCGGCCCTACGGTTCCGCGTCGATAGGCCTCTCCTGCAGACGGCCACCACCGTCTGCCAACCTTGCTGTATGTGCCCGGGCCACGTACCCGGACACGGTCAGTCTGCTCCTCTACTACCACTTCCCTAAACTCAACTGCACTCCTTTCCCGACTGTGTACTCCTCGATGGGTGGAGCCAACCGCCTGGCTCCACCCCACCTGGTGTGGACATCAGCCCCTGGAGGGAGGCAACAAGGATTTGTGTGTGACTGATGTGCCTAACCGGGGTGTGGGGTGTGTTGTTGCAGTACCTGTGACGACCTGGCTTGTCCAGGGCGCCACACCTCCATCCTCTAGTCTACCCTGTGAGCAAAATCCAGTCTCTGGCTATGCGATAATCAAGTTGTAGTCTATTCTGCCCTGTGACCACATTCCAGTCCTGTTTCAAAGCTGTAATCTACACTTTTACCATGTTTTAGTCCTTTGACCATGCACCATTCTTACCTCTATGTTCTAGCCTACAATGTGACTATGTTCCAGTCCTCTTACCAAGCTCCATTCCTTCCTCCATGCTCTAGTCTGCCTTGTGAACATATTCCTGTCTCTGTCCATGCATACTACAGTTAAGCCTCCATAATATTTTTTACCCTGTGACCATGTTCCAGTCCTCTAACCATGCTTAAGTCTTGTCTCCACACTCCAGTTTTCTCTGAATACATTTCAGTGCTCTGTTCATGCTTTGGTCCATTCTCCATGCTCTCATCTGCCCTGTGACTACGTCCCAGTTCTCTGGCCATCCTCAAGTTCTGTGTTAACACTCTAGTCTGTCTTATGACCACGGTCATGTCTCCACACACCAGTCTGCTTTTTGACCAAATTTCAGTGTTCTGCTGGTCAAGTGGCCATTTTCCAACCCTTGTCCATGTTCTAGCCCTGTGATCATGCTGTGTTTCTGTCTTCATATTCCAGTCTGCCCTGTGACTAAGTTCCAGTTCAGTTCTTCTGGTTCAGTTCTTGGGCTTTCTATCAACTTGTCTTGGTTTGTGACAGCTTGTCTCAGCTTGACATTCTGTCTTGCAGTGTAATGCCCCTTACTCAGTAGATGTCATGGTGACTCCAGACTGTTCACATTGCAGAGTCTGGCAGGCAACCTGATGCTCCTTAGTTGCTCAGCCAGAGTTGGGCGTTGACTGTTTAGTGTTCTCTGGTCCTCGGTTTAGCAGGATTTAATTCCTGGCTGGGGAATTGTTGTTGGGGGTCACAGGTTGCTGATGTCCTATCACAGCTGCCTCTGCCTTATAAAAAGTGGTGGAACCTAGCCTCGCATGCCGAAGATAGTTCTAGTTTTGCTCCAGCGATACTGGTCTTTGTGTGTGGAGATCCAGTTATTGGTGAACTGTTGTATGCAATTGGGTGTGCTGTGGAAATATCCTTGTTTATTTCCTCCCTGTACTTTATTTCTCCATGAGCATGTATTGTTTTCCCCTGTGTGTGCTTGCATTGAGTTTGAGCTTTGGTTTTACCCTGTCTGTCGATATTTGTGAGATTCTTTACTCCTGTTCCTGCCCTTCCTGCCCCTGCCGGGGGTGGGGGAGAGGGGGTGTTAGACCAGGGCTGCTCAGGAGTTAGGGCTACGCTGGCGGTCCAGACGTGACTACCATCAAGCTTACCTCTGGAATAAGGGATAGTTTAGGACCCCTATTCTGAGGGTCAGTCTCGGTGCACTTACTTCTTGTTACCCGTGACACGTTCATGGTCAATCATTGAAATTAATGATGAGACAACCCCTTTAACAGTAGATCATTTGGCGTAGTATATAATTTGCACATTATAATGTAGTCTCTGCAGTCATCCGTTTACCTGGTAAATGTTCTGTAAGTGCTGAAACATTTCCCTCTCTTGTACCCAGGTCCACAGCATATAATTACATTCAGCCCAAAGCCCCAAGCTACACGGCAAATCGAAAACACATTTCATCACACCAAAGGGCACACTGTGAAATGTTGAGTTGTGCGTCTGTATAAATATGGAACATTTTATTTCTGGTTTGGCTGATAAAATATGAAACCACATTAAAGGAACAAGTCTGTTAGCTTCACATCTCAGTGGTTTGTGCCAAGCTATGGAATCCTACTGTGGCACTGGTGAAGATGGTATTCCACAGCGTCGGCACACCCTGTCTTCTTTTTTTATCATTACTTCAAATTCATGCTACTTTAAGATAAAAAGTATTTATTTTTTCAACCATTCTGAATTGGAAACTACCCATGGATTTGCCAGTAAAAGGGCTGTTTGCTAGGTAACATCTTTCGAAATACTCAGAAAGAGCTAAAAGCAACAAAAGAAGCAATATTCATCTCTAAAGGCCGCTTTACACACTACGATTTATCTGACGATCTCGTTAGCGATGTGACACGCCCAGATCGTAGTTACGATTTGCCGAGATCGCTCATAGGTCGTTTATTAGCGGTCACACGTACACATCCCACAAACGACGCAAAATCATTCAGCGATATATTGTTTGACCAAGGCGGCCGTGTGGATGTTGTTCGTCGTTTGCAGGGTGTCAAACGTAGCAATATGTCTGCTGCGTTCCAAACGATGACCAATATTTTGAAACTGAACGACGTGTCAACGATCAACAATTTTCAACCTATTTGCGATCGTTCGGAGTCGCACGTAGGTGTCACACGCAACAACGTCGCTAACGATGCCGGATCTGCGTCACGGAATCCATGACCCCGACGACATATCGTCAGATAAATCGTAGCGTGTAATGCCGCCTTTAGATCCTCACTCTTCTTGTGTAGCTGTTGTCTGGTCGACCTATTGGGATGTCTACTTCCTCCTACCAATGACTGGCTGTGATGGATCACCCCTGCAGCCAGTGATTGACTGCAGCAGTCACATGAGCAGGAAAGTCATCACTGCAGCAGGAGGTAAAGACCATCAGTGGACCAGGCAACATTCGAAAAAAACAGCAGGAAATCTGCAAGGAGAGCATTAGTTTTTTATCCTTTAAACAAATTCTGAACTATTTTTCCCTTTTAAAAAGGAGAACTCTGAAATCCAACTCAAGATGCCTTTTGACCAATTAATAATAAAAAAAATGAATACACACCTTGCTGAACTACTCCGTAACCAGATGGGCATGCCGTGTGCGGCGAGCAGAATTCTACATCCAAAAAATAGCCATCAACGCACTCACATATCCTGTTGCCGGTGCTACTACACTCTTGTGTGGTGACCTGCAGCTCCTTACAGACGGTACTGCAGTACTGACAGTCCTTGAAGGAGTTCCATTCACTGGTAAAATATTTGGAAGGACAAGGTGCACACTCCGTCCTCTTCTCAGCCGTGCAGTCGTGCCTAACAAAAGTCCCCGGCGGACACTGGTCACATTGCAACTCAATATGTATGTACGGGTCATAATGGGTGTATTTTGGAGAATTTCCTGCTGTAATACTGACATGAAACACCTAAAATATAAGAAAAAAAATATATAAAATGAACGCATTTGTTTTATAGTCGGAAATAATTAGCAATTGTGAAGTGCTGCGGAATACGTTAGCACTATCTAAATAACATTTTTTATTAGATTTTATTGGTGGACATTGAACCAATCTATGGGATTCTAGTTTAAGTGTGTGATGCCCTGGACTAGCCAGGTAGTCACAGATAGACCCCCGCACTACATCTGTCCCCCAAAAAGGTGTCATCAGCCAACCATTAAAACCTAGTCACCTCTCTCAGTGCTTGATGGACACACCAGGGGGCTGAGCCAGGTGGTTGGCCACGCCCACCGAGGAGTTCAGAGGGACTGAAGCAGGAAACAGAGACAGATGAGTTTGAGTGTTGAGCAGTGGAGGAGGTCAGGCCTATAGCACAGGCCTGTGACAGTCTGACAGGTGCCGGGGTTGAAGCCTGGGCACCTTTGGCTAGGAGGCATACGGTGGTCTTAGCCTGCAGGAGCCGGGAAGATGGCTCGGTGGAACCGTGGTGGACTGGGACAGGGTAGTGGCCCGCCAGTACCGACCCGGGGAACCGACTCGGAAACTGGAGCACACAGGGGGGTACTCAGACCCTGAAACGAGGTCCAGAATCCACTGGACTGAGTTAATTAACTGATTGCAGTCTGGACTGATTCTTTCCCACCCAAGTCCCAACTGAAGACAACAGCCCACCGAGGGGGATAGAAAGCCACCGCACAGGCAGAGAGATCCCATGGGCCAGCGTATGGGGGCAAAAGGGCTCTCCCGACATTTTCAAAGCCGGGGAGCGGACTCCCGTCACTGAAGCGCAGGCAGCCCAAATACACAACACGGTGCAGGAGAAAGGCCAAGACCACCGAACCGGGTGGGGGACCAGACGCAGCTGGCTGCGGGCACGTACCACCATCAACTTGGTTTACCAGAGACTTGTGTGTGTCAATAACAGTGAGTACAACAGTGCCATCTGGCTGCGCATCGCCCAGCTATCCCCAATGGGCCCCAGGGCCACCATCCCTGCCCACGGAGGGGTTAACATCTTGCTGCACTACCAACTCCCCCGGGTGCCCCGTAACTGCAGCGGTGGTGTCTACCTTCACCACATCCCGTGGGTTGCATCACAAACTCAAGCGCGGCTCCGGCCGTGCACCTACCTAACCCCCACCAAAAGCGCCAGCATCCCCTTTCAGAGCGAAGTGACCCCGGGTCCGGAGGCGCTCGAGCCACCCACCAACAAGCCCGGACCCAAGCGGCTTGGCTGCAGCCAAGCGCGGAGTGTTACAAGTGCCCTCAAAGGAAACATTTTATTTTTCCTGCATATTATGTGGGCACTGTGTGGTTATATTATGTTTACTTTATATGGATGTACTATCTTGTTACTATATGATGTTATCAGTCTGAATGTACAAGATCTGTCTAAAATGGCTAGTAAGGGGATGCTACCTTTTTCATTGCCCAGGGACCCAGATTTATAGTATTTCCTCTAAATAGGTGATCCAAATAAGAGTCAACTCATAGTGCCCACCTTATATTAATTTATAACGCCAACGGAATATTTGATTACACCTTCTCTGGGTTGGGTTACTTACAAACTATGATGTTTTTGCCAAAATATTGGAACACATTGGTGTATCTAATTGGGCATATTGGTGCTCCTTTCTAGCAAACTTATTACTATGTTGACCACACACAATAGATGGCTGTTGGCAGAAAGATGCTTTGGCCGACAACCATCTCCCCGACTCTCCCATACACAGGAGTGTTCGTTTGGCCGACAACCATCTCCCCGACTCTCCCATACTCAGGACTGCTCCTTTGTCCCACCCATTTCACCTGACTTTCCGATACAAACAAGTGTTCCTTTGGCCAAAAACCATCTCCCCCGACTCTCTCATACTCAGGAGTGCTTGTTTGGCTGACATCCATCTCACCTGACTCTCCCATACACAGGAGCACTTATTTTGCCGACAGCCATCTCACACAACTCTCCTTTAAACAGGAGTGTTCATTTGGCCAACAGCCGTCTCACCCAACACCTATACATAGGAGCACTTGTTTGGCCAACAGCCATCTCTCTCGACTCTCCCATATACAGGAGTGTTCATTTGACCAACAGCCATCTCACTTGACTCTCCCATACACAGGAGTGCTCGTTTGGCCAATAGCCATCTCACCTGACTCTCCCAAACAAATGAGTGCTCGTTTGACCAAAAGCCATCTCCCCCGACTCTCTCATACACAGGAGTGCTTGTTTGGCCGACAGTCATCTCACCCATTTCTCCTTTACACAGGAGGAGTGCTCGTTTGGCCGACTGCTCTTTTGTTCTTATTGAGAAAGCCAGAGGCTTAACTCTGGGAGAATAATGTGATTGTCAGTCTGAAATCAAACAGACACGATCAACATCTCTTTTGACCATCAGGTGGCCGGAACCCTCATACACATTACAGATTAGACTAAAGCGGGCATTACACGCTACGATATCGTTAATGAATTATTGTTGGGGTCACGGTGTTTGTGACGCACATCCGGCTTCATTAACGAGATTGCAGTGTGTGACACTTATGAGCGACCTTAAACGATCGCAAAATCGGTCAAAATCGTTTGCCGCGGAAAGGTCGTCCTGAAACAAAAAATCATTTTCTGCTTATTAGTGTGACGCCCTTGACGGGCCAGGTAGTCACAGATAGGGCCCCGCATTACACCAGTCCCCTAACAAGGTGACAGCAGCCAAACATTTAAACACTAGTCACCCTCTCAGTGCTTGATGGACACACTAGGGGGCGGAGCCAGGCAGTTGGACACGCCCACCGAGGAGTTCGGATGGCCTGAGGCGGAAAAAGACAGTAGTTCAGTTTGAGAGTTCAGTAGAGGAGGTCAGGCCTGTGTGTCAGGCCTGTAGCAGACTGACAGGTGCCAGGGTAGGAGCCCGGGTACCTTTGGCTAGGAGGCAGACGGAGGCCTCTGTCTGCAGGAGTCGGGAAGACGGCTCGGTGGAACCGTGGTAGACCGGGACAGGGTAGTGGCCCGCCGGTACCGACCTGGGGAACCGACTCGGAAACCGGAGCACAAAGGTGGGTACTCAGACCCTGAAGCTAGATCCAGAAGCTACTGGGGGCTAGCTAATTAACTGATTGCGGCCAGGACTAGAGGTCCTGTCCCACCCAAAGTCCCAACTGAAGGCAACAGCCCAACGAGGGAGATAGAAAGCCACCGCCACGGCAGAGAGATCCCACGTGCCAGGGTCTGCGGGCAAAAGGGCTCCTCAGGTGACCACAAGCCAGGGAGCGGACTCCTGAAGTTGCAAGCGCAGGTAGTCCACCATCACAAAACAGGTGTAGGAGAAAGGCAGAGACCACCAACTGGGTGGGGGATCAGACTGCAGCCAGCTGCGGGCACCGACCACCATCACCTTGGTTTACCAGAGACTTGTGTGTTTACTAATAGTGAGTACATCAGTGCCCTCTGGCTGCCCATCTCCCTGCACCACCCAACTTCCTCCAACGGATCCTGGGGCCACCATCCCTACCCATGGAGGGGTTAACAACTTTCTGCGCAACATCTCCCCCATGTGCCCCGTAACTGCAGCGGTGGTGTCCACCTTCACCACATCCCGTGGGTGGCGTCACGAACTTAAACACCTCTCCAACCGTACACCTACATCCCCACACCGCCAACCCCTTTTTGATCGGAGTGACCGCAGGACCCTCGGGTCCAGAGACCCTCGAGCCACCCACTGAAGGTCCAGACCCAAGCGGCTCGGCTGCCGAGTACGGGGCGGCACATTAGCGATGTTGTTCCTCGTTCCTGGGGTACCACACATCGCTGTGTGTGACACCGCAGGAGCGACAAACATCTCCTTACCTGCCTCCACCAGCAATGCGGAAGAAAGGAGGTGGGCGGGATGTTACGTCGCACTCATCTCCGCCCCTCCGCTTCTATTGGACGCCTGCCGTGTGACGTCGCTGTGACGCCACACGAACCGCCCCCTTAGAAAGGAGGCGGTTCGCAGGTCAGAGCAATGTCGCAGAGCGTGTGATGCTGCTGTAGCGATACTGTTCGCTACGGCAGCGATCACCACATATCGGCCGTACGACGGGGGCTGGTGCTATCGCGCTCGACATTGCCAGCAAATGCTAGCGATGTCGCAGCATGTAAAGCCCGCTTAAGAGCTAATATGGGGGGGGGGTTCAGCCAACATTAGTCTAATGTGTACAGAGACAGTGATTTATTTCTACGCGTTTCTTAGACAAAATTCTCCTTCTTCAGGAAAAAATCACGGAGTTTTGGTTTTCCCAGGCTGTCTCTTTGTGTGGGATTAATCACTCCGAGGATGCGGGAGAGAGGGTATTGGAGCAGGACTTGGCTGGTGGCCTAGACCTCTTAACTCTGGGTTAAGGGACAGCCAGAGCCCCTTAACCTGAGGGCCAATCTAGGAGCATCCTATTATAGCGCATGACAAAAATAAAAGTTTGGCTATGAAGAAATGGTCAAGGAGTGCTGCTGTCTATGGCTGATAAATTAAAGCCCCAGTCAACTATAGCAAATGCAGGGATTAAGCTCCCTTTGACCCATATGAAAAGAGCAGTAGTATTAGTTGGAAGCCATGTTGGAGATTTTACATTGGGGCCCATGAGTTTCAAGTTTCACTTGCACTATATTTTTTCCCAGAGTGAATTGCCAGTAAGAATATGTGCATACAGTTTTTTATGGAGTTTTTTTTTTTTTTTTTACAGCTGCCTAAATGCCTGAAAAATTGTTAAAAAATGTCCTCCTATGGATTCCAATCCAGCCGTGTGCAGCTATTTTTACTTTGTGGTAAACTCTGCTTTCCTGCTTTGTTCCTACGCATTTCTAGGAAAAACCACTTTGCTGTTCATTTGAGGTTTGGTTATACGCAGTGATCAGAACCCGGCCAGTAGGAAGTAAATCATTAATAATACATTCCAGATTAATAATATCTGTTCTCCATTTTTCTGGGGAGTTGGGAAGTTTCTTTTTGTGATGAAGACAGAGCCTCTTATTCTGATATAATACGTTACGTTCTGCTTGTTTGTTATATATTATAACGGCCACATTCAATAATTTATGTGAAGAGGAACTTCCGCAGCTTTATTACACATGCGTTTGTGGGTGAGTCATTTTTTGCCCTTTAAATTATGGATCCCACATTTTTTAATTACCATATGTTTAATAGGCTGTGAGCTCAGCTGTCAACCAGATAGTTTTTTAGTACTGGTGGGGTCTTTTACTAGTTATTGTTAACCATCTTAAAGCGCACCAATCACCAGGATTTTCCTATATAACCTAAGGCCAGTGCTATACTGCCACGATCATGCTGATTCTATACATACCTTTAGTTGTCTGCTTGGATGTATAGGTTTTGAAACACAAGCAAGTAAAGTTTGTAAAATGAGCAGCTTCTTGAGTGGCAGCAGCTGCCGATCAGCTGATAGCTGCGATGGGTATTTATAGTGATTCCTGCCCCCTCTGCCTGTCCATCCCTATCTGTTATTTATGCTAATTCTATTACAAAATAATTTTACTAACTGACTGGAAGGCCCTGTGCTGATGTCATACCCATGTGACCAGAAGGGGTGGGGCCTCAGAGAACAGAAAAGTAGTGGTGCTTCCCAGTATCAGCTATGTTGGCTAAGGCCCTGCCCCTTCTGGTCACCTGGGTTGACATCAGCACAGGTCCTTCTAGTCAGTTAGTAAAACGATTCTATAATAGAATTAGCATAAATAATGAGGAGGACGGACAGGCTGGGGTGCGGGAATCAATATGAATACCCACACCCAGCTATCAGCTGATCGGCAGCTGCTGCCACTCAAAAAGCTGCTCATTTTACATACTTTACTTGCTTGTGTTTCAAAACCTAAACATCCTACCTGACAACTAAAGGTATGTATAGAACCAGCCTGATAGTGCCAGTATACCACTGGATTTAGGTTATATAGGAAAATTCTGGTGATTGGTGCGCTTTAAGGCTGGAGCTACAGGGGGCTTGTGTTGTCTACAAAACAATTCTATGATAACTTGTGCAACCAAAAACATTTGTGTAACTTGTCTGTGACTTGCCATGTGTGACTTTGCGATTTGGGGGTCAAAAGTCAAATCGCAGACAAGTTGCATGCAAGTTGCAATTCCATTCGATATACAGTACATTAACATCAATGGCAAGTAATTCTCGCGCAACTTGCAACCGGAGACAGAAAATCAAACACATCTATAAACATTTGCAATTTCGTGTTGCATTCATGGTAGATCATTGGTCCTAATGTGATGCCATGGGAATACAATCTTGCAATGTGACTGTCACATGAGTTATGGAGAATCCTGGGAACAGAGGCTCCTAGACTGGCCTTCAGGCTATGGGGCCCCAGATATCCCTGTTCTCAGAGTTACCTCTGAAGGTGAGGATTTCTGAGCCGCCTCCCTGGCCCTTCTCCTGACTAGTCCTGATCTTATACCCCCTACCCCAGGGCAGGGCCGAGATAGGAGTGTGATTAAATCTTCAGAGATAGACAAACAGGGGAAACAAAAACTCTATCTCACAGCTTGCATACACAGATGTATAAAACAATAAGAGGTAAGGAGGAAAATGAGAGCAGATAGAAAACAACAAGCTGACGTGTGAACTCCACAACGACTCAAAGCACAAAGCAAAACAATCATCAGCTGGACTTGGACACAACAGCACACAGACCAACACAGCAATAAACTATAGTCGGCGTGGGTAGACAGATTGCACCATCTTAAAAAGGCAAGGAGCAAATGTGATAGGTCTCCAACAACATGTGATCCCAGAGGTAACCAGCAGGCTAGCAGAGGTTAACTCTTGGTAGCCTGACAATGAATGAGCTTGCAGCTGGTCTATGGCCGAGCCTGTCTGTATAGCTCAGAAACTCCAGAGAAACTAGGGTATTGGTTAGAGTGTCAGAATCTGTAGTGTGAACAGCGTCTGATGCTGCCATGCCAATTGACGAGTTTTGACAGTGACACTGCAAACTCAACGCTGTTGACTATAGCGATTAGCCAACTATTCACATGGAGACCCTCCATAGACCCATTCACTTGTATCTCTGTCTTCATAACTATGAGATGCCTTGCTGCTATGTTCACACATGGCAAATATTATTCAGAATTTCCATCAAGAAAAAATGCAGCATTTTAGGGTATGTGCAATTGTTTTCTATTTTTTTTTCTGGGAAATTCCGCCTGGAACCCACCTGAAAAAATGCTAAAGAAAAGCCAAAAGGAATGATCATCATACACAGCAATATCAAAACGACTTGTTGTGCACCTACTCCATCTTTTGTCACTGCTTTTAATTGATTCAAGTTTTGAAAGCCATGAAGTGGCAAACAAAAAATGACCGCTCGATCCTTCTGGCGGCTTCCACTTAGAAGCTGACACAATTTTATATATGGAATATTTTTTAATAATATGTTGGTGGCAAAGCCACAAGAAATGACGTCAGGAAAGTGATGTTTTCCTGATGCTTCTTATGTTTTAGAAACAGGTGGATACGCTGGTGTCTATGGGATGTCTTGTGCACAAATCTTATGGTTGCAGCTTTGTGGATAAGATCTTACAAAGTGTTATTTAAAAAATACTGCGCAGATAATGGATTGCAGACTTGAATATGTGATATGTAGATATAATATTTGATCTCAATCTTTACAAAGCATAAGGTAAAAGCCAATACAAATCCACAGCAAAATCAAAGTGAATTCTGCATGTAACGTGTAGATTCTGCTGCAGATTCATCATACATTTTTTTCACTGAACATAAACTATACAGAGAAAAGTATTAGGACATTTTCTTAATCATTCAAATCAGGTTTTTCCTTCAATCTCATCACCTTCAATGAAGAAAATCCGTCCCTCCGCCATGCCGTCTGCCTTTACTGGCATTTCATAAAACATGACTAATGGTGCAGAGCTCACACATACCAGCGCGGTCCCGTAATAGGAGCCACTGGTGTAACAAGTGCGTTCATGACGTTCATTCCCTCTTTAATATTCCACTTTCACTTGTGAGTGATATTATTGAGAAGTGGAAGGAACGGCAGAAACTCAGCTACAAAGTGGAGAGACCCCGTAACGTTACAGAGCGGGGGGTTGAGTGCTGAGGAGCAAAGAAGTCACCCCCGCTCTGCTGATTCCATAACTGCAGAGTCCAGACCTCCTCTGGTAACATCAGCACAAACACTGCGTCCGCTGGAAGCTTCATGGCCGAGCAGCTGTAGCAGCCGTACATCACCAAGTACAATACCTAGCCATACATCACCAAGCACAATGTGAGTCATACATCACCAAGCACAATGCCAAGCCATACATCACCAAACACAGTGCCGAGCTGTACATCACCAAGCACAATGCCGAGCCGTACATCACCAAGCACAATGCGGAGCCGTACATCACCAAGCACACTGCCGAGCCGTACATCACCAAGCACAATACCGAGCCGTACATCACCAAGCACAATACCGAGCCGTACATCACCAAGCACAATACCGAGCCGTACATCACCAAGCACAATACCGAGCCGTACATCACCAAGCACAATGTGAGTCATACATCACCAAGCACAATGCTGAGCCGTACATCACCAAGCACAATGTGAGTCATACATCACCAAGCACAATGCCGAGCCATACATCACCAAGCACAATGTGAGTCATACATCACCAAGCACAATGCCGAGCCGTACATCACCAAGCACAATGTGAGTCATACATCACCAAGCACAATGCCGAGCCGTACATCACCAAGCACAATGTGAGTCATACATCACCAAGCACAATGCCGAGCCATACATCACCAAACACAGTGCCGAGTTGTACATCACCAAGCACAATGCCGAGCCGTACATCACCAAGCACACTGCCGAGCCGTACATCACCAAGCACAATGTGAGTCATACATCACCAAGCACAATACCGAGCCGTACATCACCAAGCACAATGTGAGTCATACATCACCAAGCACAATGCCGAGCCGTACATCACCAAGCACATTGTGAGTCATACATCACCAAGCACAATGCCGAGCCATACATCACCAAACACAGTGCCGAGTTGTACATCACCAAGCACAATGCCGAGCCGTACATCACCAAGCACACTGCCGAGCCGTACATCACCAAGCACAATGCCGAGCCGTACATCACCAAACACAGTGCCGAGCTGTACATCACCAAGCACCATGCCAAGCCCTAAGTCACCAAGCACAATTCTGTGCCGTAAGTCTCTAAGCACAATGCCAAACCGTAAATCAGCAAGAACAATGCTAAGTGTCGGATGAAGCTGTATAAAGCCGCCATCACTAGTCTCAGGAGCACTGGAAATGTGTTATGTAGCATGACATCACACTTTTTATCTGATGGACGACTCTTGATTTCCAAAAAATTTTTACCTACCTCATTGCATTGTGCCAAATTTGGACAATTTTGCTTCCATTTACATGGGAACAGTTTCGAGAAAGCCCTTTTCTGTTCCCTAAGATTCTGCCTCAGTGCAGAAAGCGAGGACCGTAAAGGCATGGTTGGTTGACTTTGGTGTGGAAGAACTTGATTGATCGTACAAAGCCCCGACCTCAACCTCATCCAACATCTAAAACAGAGATTGTGAGCCAGAACCTCTCATCCAACATCAGGGTCTGACCTCACTAATGCTATTCCGGATGAAGGGGGGAAAAGTTCCCATAGGCATCTCTAAAATCTTATAGAAAACCTTCCCAGAAGAGCTGTTATAGCTGCAAAGAGGGAACCAATTCCACATCAAT
This sequence comes from Anomaloglossus baeobatrachus, assembly GCF_048569485.1. Taxonomy (NCBI): domain Eukaryota; kingdom Metazoa; phylum Chordata; class Amphibia; order Anura; family Aromobatidae; genus Anomaloglossus; species Anomaloglossus baeobatrachus. The sequence goes on from NC_134358.1 coordinate 50,465,593, forward strand.
GTCTATGGATTAAGATTTGGAATTTATGAAAGCCGATGGAGGGGGCACAATACTTTTGTCCATACAATGTACATCTCATCTGGACATACAGTACTTTAAGGGTATGTACACACATAGAAGATTTGCTGTGCAATGTTTTCTGCATCATATCTCCAGCAAATCCAAATATGTCACATGCAGGGGTGCTAAGTTTTATGCATGGATTTTCCCCATAGATTTGCATTAGACAGGTAAAGACTGCACGTGTTTTCACATTAAATACTAATGTAATCAATAAAGTATCAAAAACTCAAAAACAAAGAAACTTTATGTAAAACATGACATGCAAAAAAGTAACAAAATCTGCCTCATCAAAAGCGCAATAAAAAAGCATGTAAAAACCACAATGGAAAGCAAAACTAAATAACCTCAAGTAACCAAATTTACATAACATGTGCAACATTAAAAATTCCCCAAATCCTCATTGTGGGAACGAATCATTAAGCAGCTGTTAGAGGTAAACAAAAATTGCATCCAAATTCCCTTTTACTGAAAAAAAATAATGAAACGCTGTAAACGTTCCCCGCCCCCGCCAGATTCAGATGATCAGCAGCACTTACACCAGAGGGAAAAAAATATGACATATTTATGCCAAGTGACTGATCCTCTTTAAATATACAGGATTTTTATTGTCTGATGAATGAAAAACATGGGACCCGGTTATCTATCAAAATAGTGTAGGACCTGGCTTTGTTGCCCATAGTAACCAATCAGATTTCAGCTTTCATTTTCTATACTACTCTGGTGACCTGGAAGCTGCGCTGTGATTGGTTGCCCTGGGCAACAAGGCCATTTGTTTTGTTTTTTGACAGTTTTGATTAGTCTCCTACCTAGAATCTTTATGGGTTTTTGTTTTTTTTTAATGTTTTCCATTATTAATGATGTGACATGTCATGATTAATAATACTACTGTAGTAAAGTCAAGGACATGTAACCAGCTAGTAACATTTGGACTGATGTTAAGAAATAGGCTTTGTGTCCATGGTGTGAAACAGGGAGTCCTCTTTGACATATAATATGGTCAGTGCTGACCGCAGTATTTACATAGGGGAACATCCGTGATCAGAGGTCTTTCAGAGGGCTATCTTCAAGGCACTGGAGTCATTTTGAGGTCCCGTACAGACCTTATGTACATGACCATTGAGGAAGGATTCTCCAGTCGTGCTATATGTGTGTTACCCACCAATACCATCTGTAAATAATACACGAACTGCATGTGACTTGGTTTAAAATTGGCCACAGCAGCCTTTATTACCTATTATTTACATACTAACACAAGGGGGCGCCGTCCAACGGGCGACCCCAACAAATAACAATAGGTAACACAGTAACCAATGCAGTAAATATACAACCCTGAGTAGGCCCAGTCCAGGAACCACTTCTCACCCCAGTATCCCTGGCCGCAACACACCGACCCAGAGATGAGGTATTAATCACCTACGGATTAACCCTCCAACTTTGCAGAACCCCGTGCCTGCAACATCCCGGAACCTGGAGCCACCATACCAAGATGGTGTCTCTCTGTCCAGTTACCATTGCCTTCAACCGCCTCTGGACCAGACCTACCCCCCGCTGCTGTGACAAAGAAACAACCCAGACAAAATTCCCCTCGGTATTAAACACAAGGGAGGGTGGGCGGGGATCGTTCCATATCCGGAAGTCAAGAGAGAGGGGGTAAGTCAAAGTCCTTTACTTACACCCCTCAACTGTCCCACCTCTTCCTCCAGGGAACTCCTCCTACCCACCAATCCCTTTTATTCTGCCTTATAAACAAACCATTCCTGTTTCCATTAACCCCATCACTCCTTCCCTTCCCTCTAGTCATGTCGCCCCTCCACCCTATGGGTTCCATGGCTTTCTTGACCATTGAGGAAGGATTCTCCAGTCGTGCTATATGTGTGTTACCCACCAATACCATCTGTAAATAATACACGAACTGCATGTGACTTGGTTTAAAATTGGCCACAGCAGCCTTTATTACCTATTATTTACATACTAACACAAGGGGGCGCCGTCCAACGGGCGACCCCAACAAATAACAATAGGTAACACAGTAACCAATGCAGTAAATATACAACCCTGAGTAGGCCCAGTCCAGGAACCACTTCTCACCCCAGTATCCCTGGCCGCAACACACCGACCCAGAGATGAGGTATTAATCACCTACGGATTAACCCTCCAACTTTGCAGAACCCCGTGCCTGCAACATCCCGGAACCTGGAGCCACCATACCAAGATGGTGTCTCTCTGTCCAGTTACCATTGCCTTCAACCGCCTCTGGACCAGACCTACCCCCCGCCACAGGACAGGGCACGTGACTCCTTACGTGGCCTGGACCCGCCACACACCAAAAGCTTGTACCACACCTCCACGCAATCCCAGCGTCCACAAACAGCACCAAGAACGTTAAGATGCACCCCCATTGCATCACCAAAACCACCAGTTCAGCGCCACCAACTTTAGGCGCCGCCCCCCAATAAAGGCTCGATTGATACTGCCTACCGCACAAGCCACACGCCATTCCAAACCGGTCACACTATCAAAAACTACCCCACGATTAAGCCCGGGTATGTCTTCCACAATGCAACAAACCAACAATTTTTTTTTTTTTTTTTTTTAAAACATTCATAAATAACTTCTCGAGATACCTAATTGCTGCCTCCCACTCACTGGACCAGTACCATCGACCCGTCCAGACCCCACTGGCAAAATTTGGGCGAGCCTCAGACCGTCGAGGCCCCGAGAACCAACGAATGCCCAAATATCCAAATGAGGCACACCCTCACCACAAAACCCAGAGGTTATAAACCCACAGATAACACCAACCTGTTACGCCAACCCATTCCACTCCCAAAAGACTCAAACGCCCCCATTGGCCTTAACCCGATAACAACTGAGGCCAACGTAACACCGAAACAAGAGGACTCCCACCTCCCAATACTTCTCACCACCCCTTTTCTGAGCCCACCGAGGGGCCTCCGTGGAAGCCCAATCCAGAAGGAAGACGACCCGTAGTATTCCGGGCGCCCACCCCCGCCACCTGCAATCCAGTCTGCAGCGCTGCCACAAAATGGTACCTTAACAAACACGACACAATAATGATCCTGGGCGTCCTCACAACATAAATTCCGCACCCGGGACCGCGTATAACAACACCAACCTTCACCACCCGCCTAATCTGATTCGGTGAGCGACAAAGCCGGCGCTCAACCCACTGCACCACCTCGGACACATCCTCCAACATCCAACCTCCGCTCCTAACCGTAGATGGGCTGACCAACCCCACAATCTCAAAGCCTCCCAAAAGGCTAACACAAACCGTTTTGGACAAGGGAAACAAAACCTGCTCGTGCTCAGATGAACATAGCCACAACAAACCACTCACCAAACGCTGCCACAAAACAACGGAGACGGACCCTTGTATCCCGCTGCCTCACACCCTTACGACCAAACCCTTCAAGGCCTGCCGCGCACTAAGATCCTGCGAAAAAACATCTCTCCACATCTAATCCTCAACAAGACAGCCACAGCCGCCACCCTCTGCTCCACTGCTGACGCCGGCCTAGCAGCCTGAAAACCGTTAATCACCACTGCCAACGCCCCCACCAAATACTCCACCGGGCCTTCCTCACACATTGTCCCAAACAACGTTATCCGCGCCACCCACACTTCTGGATATCAGCCCCAAATAACCTCAGTCACTGGGCACCGAGCCGCTCCCCAACACAGCCACACCAGACTCCACAAGCCCTCAGGACACACCGTGCCCACCTCGTCTGTTACGCGGCCTCAACTCCCGAGACCTGCAGAACTGGAAGGAAACAAAGCAGCTGCTATTCCCTTGGCGAACCCCAGTACTGGTTGCGCCACGCATACCATTTTTTTTTTTTTTTTTTTTTTTTAAACGCATACAATTGCGAAACCAACTGTCGCAAGTACGCCACCCTTGGCCCCAGGATTAGCAAACCAACTATTAATCGAATTCTCCACCAACTGATAGTCAGAATGACAGCACACCTTCCTCTTGGAAAAACTGCCAACCTCCCCAACCCGACTACTACCACCGATTGGAAGCGCTACCCCACAATGCCCAACCAGAAAACCAACTGGACCCGCTGCATCCGAGTACCGCAGCTACGTTCCATCAGGCACCACCTTACCCAGCCACAATCCGCGGCCACTAAGTCGCCGTAAGAAAAAACCTCCTACACCATCAGATCGTCATTGATCTCCTTCGTGACCACACACAAATGATCCGATGGCTGCACCCTTGGCGCAGCCATCGCCAGCCGTCCAGCAGACACGCCCCCCAGCGGCGTAACTCTGCACCCGTGGTTCGACCGCCCCTGCAAAGACTGCACCGCCTGAAACCGCACCGTCTTAGCTGACCTAACTGCCTCTATCGCAGCCCATAGGACCACACCATTACCTTCGAATCCTACCTCTCTGACCATAACATCAAACTTTATCCCCCACAAACTGTATCACTGGCGTTGGACCCTCAGTCTTCGCCTGCGCCAACAGGCCCAAAAGAGTATCCACCACCATCTGCAATGAAACAAACAACCTCAACGAATCATCAACCCGCCAACCCGATGTAAAGAGAATCAACCTATAATGAATAAGAGGTGTAAGCTGGGACACACCACGCACAAACCACTCCACAAAGAAATAACCGCCCCCAACGGAACATAAAATGGGACAAAACCCATTAGCCCCCACCGATCAGCATAATAATAACTCCCCTCCCCACCGCAGCACCAGAACTGCTAGCTAGCAGGGTGGACCAGTAACAACCTAAATGCCGCCTCCAAATCCACCTTTGCCATCAATGCTCCACGGCTCACCGCCTTTACCAAATCCCACCCTCTGTCCAACGACACATAATAAACCGCCGACAATTCTGGAGCCAAGCAGGCATACACCGATGACTCCTCCAGATAAGATACGTTTTGAACAAGCCGAAATATATACATCTATATACAGCTCATTTCCGGCACTACCCACCAACAGAGAAACCCAATCATGACAAGGAGGGCCCCGAATGGCCCACCCATCCTGCCCAAAGCCACGTCCTGACCCCTCTTTCCACTGACAACCACCAGGTGTCCCCTAGCCCAGAACAAACTTCCAATAAGGAGGCAAAGATCCACCAATATAAATAGAAAGACGCAGAATTACTATGTTCCTTACCACAACCCAACACGTATGCTTAAGACAACCGTCGGCGCCAAATCTGCACCACCCATCATTCTATTCCCCCCAAAAAACCCTCATCGACCGTGTCGCCGGGGTTCCACGCCCCGAACAGCCAACTACCCCCCAAAAGGGGGGGGCTGACTAGGAGCCGCCATCCACTGCAGCCATAAGGATGTGCCCGTATGCTCCTACCGCATACTGGCACGCAACACCTTCCCTTGCTGAAATTACACGGCGTACTGAAGCCAGACTAAACCGCCATATGACCTAAACAAGCCACCCCAAATGGATCCATATAACCGAACCATGCCGAACCAATTACCCAATTCCTTCCCCCGATACCCTTGCCAAAAACGCAAATGCCCGCAGCCACGTTGCAAATGTACGAGGGGTGAGCCTCCACCGGCGCTCCCCTCCCTCTACTTATCCTTCCTGGAATCACTTGGCTTAACCTAATCCAGGTGAAACTGTTCCAGGGGGAGCAGCGAAACTATTGCTACACGTTCCCCCATTCAAATCTTATCCCTCACATCCTCCAGCAAGTGAGCCCCCCCCCAGCGGGCCTTTGAAGCACCCATACCTCTCACACTTGACCACTGTCAGCCCAATGCACCACCTCATCCCCCTCTTCGCTCCTCACCACTCACTCTGTCACAGCCCTTGCCGCCTCTGCCCGAAAAATGCTCCCCTGCCGCCTCATGCGCCCTCACTCTGCCTGCCGCACCTGCGCCTACTAACCACCGATCCCGTCCATGCCGCCGACGGTGCATGCGCACCCTCCACAACCGTATACACCACTGCAGTAAACCCCATACCTTGTCAAAACACAAACCCACTCGGCGCTGCCGTGTCCGCAGCCGCCCCCCCCACCAACTGCGCCCCAACCCTGCCGAATCCACGGCCGTCTCACCCGACCGCGACCCGGCGTATCCTGGAATAAAAGTCACGCCATCCAGACGTCTGATTCTTCCGTCGCTGCTTCCTCCTCCTCCTCGCTGGAGCCGACCGCCTCTGGCTCATGTAATGCAGACGCCGCCGAAGCGCTGCCACCACCACGGCCGTCCTCCTGGTACGCCGCGTGGGCACCATCCTCCAAGCTCCATCTTCTGTCCCGCGGCGACAACCCCGGAAACCGTCCCGACCCACGGGCTGCCACCGCGGGCCTCATCTTCTGGCCCGACCCCCCCCTGCTGCCTGCAAGGACAGGGGGTACCTGTGGCCCGACCCGCTGCCAGCAGACTCCCATCCAGAGCCGCCAGCCTCCTGCCCACCTGGGCCCAGAAGGCATCCGTCCGCCGGGTCCTCGCCCCCCTGGGGGAGACCGCCGCTGCCGGGATCTGCACGCCTGCTCTGGGTGACCAGGCGGGGACCGCAGGGTCCCCGCCGTCACCCCCACGTACCGACGCCTCCCGGGCATCCGTCGCACCAGGCTCGCCTGCCCTGGTGCCGGACCCCTTGCTGGCTGCAGCCCCCCGGCCACCCCCCCCTCCACCCACGGGGGAAGGGGGGGTAACGCTGGCCTCCGTCCTCGCCGGGCGCTCTCCTGGCCAGGAGCCGCCGCATCCAGCCCTCCTGGGCCCCATGACAGCCTCTGTCCGCTGGGCCCTCCCCCTCCTGGGGGAGACCGCCGCGGCCGGGAGCTGCAACCTGATCTGGGTGACCAAGCAGAAACCACAGGGCCCCTGCCGTCACCCCCACTCACCGACGCCTCCTGGGCACCCGTCGCCCCAGGCCCGCCTGCCCTGGTGCCGGACCCACCACTGGCTGCAGCTCCGTGGCCCCCCCCCACCGTCCGCGAGGGGTAAAGCTGGCCTCTGTCACCGCCGGGCGCTCTCCCCGTCCGGGAGCCGCCGCATCCAGCAATCCAGGCCGCGGCTTGGACCGGAAATAGGCCGCAGACAAGCCACGCCCCCCTCCCGGCTGCCGCGGCCCGGACGGAGATTCCTCCCGCGGCCGGAGCAGCAGCTGAGTACTGCCCTGCCCACGTCCTACCGCGGAGGGTCCCCGAAGGGGCTCTCACATCTCCTCCTCGCTCCCCCCGCACACGGCAAGTACCTGAGATATGAGGGAGGGGGGACGCCGCCCGCAGCTGACAGGGGAGCGAGGGGAAAGTGCCAACGGGTTAACCCCCAGCAGCCAAGGCGTGGGACCGCGCTGCCAGGGGCCCGTGCACTGCCATGATGAATCCGCTGGTCCCGGGTAGCAGCCATCCTGTCGCACGTCCGGATCGTTCCATATCCGGAAGTATGGTGATGTGAGGGGCTGGGGAACCTCCATCATGACGTCCTTGTACAGATCTTTGTGTCCTTCTAACTACTCCCACTCCTCCATGGAGAAATAGAAGGTGACGTCCTGACACCTTATAGGAACCTCTCCAGTCAGATCGTTCCATATCCGGAAGTCAAGAGAGAGGGGGTAAGTCAAAGTCCTTTACTTACACCCCTCAACTGTCCCACCTCTTCCTCCAGGGAACTCCTCCTACCCACCAATCCCTTTTATTCTGCCTTATAAACAAACCATTCCTGTTTCCATTAACCCCATCACTCCTTCCCTTCCCTCTAGTCATGTCGCCCCTCCACCCTATGGGTTCCATGGCTTTCTGTACCCCTCTGCTACAATTCCTCTCTATGACTGCCCTACTGCAGAGGCTTCCCAACCGTCTAGCCTACCCGCTAACGCATTCAACTCCCACTCCCCATCCCTTAACCCTAGAACGCGCAAGCAATTCAATCTACCATAGAAAACAAATGACCTAGCAGGCCTGTGAGGCCCCAGGTATGCGTTCTAGGGTTAATGAAAACATAACACTATTTTTTGGATAAATTGGCCAGATCGGCCCCTTTTATTAACAAACATTACAAAAATAAATATTTATACGCAAGGGAGGTTCTTGGAGCCCCAAAACACTGACGGACAACCAAATATTATTTACGGTATAAACCATCCGACATTTTTGCCCCCAGCCACAACCACAAGCTCGGGGGCAACTCTATTGACGGAAAAACCTATCCCTAACCGACTCTCAGGGGACCGCACCCTGGAGAGCCCCCAAGTCCGCCAGGCAATTACCAGTACAGAATAAATGAGGGGGGGTGGTCCCCATCCATTTGATGTACCACCCCCTCACCCCAACTTTTCCACCAACTCCAAGAACCCCTCTCGTCACCGCTCGCCGAAATGAGCCGAATAAACACCGCTAGAAACCATTACCCCAGCTCCTCCCCTACAAAAGATTGAACATAGGGCGGGAGGGCGGGAGCTTCTCTGCTGGTGCCTAGCACCGATATGGTGGCCCCCCCTTCTCTCCCCTGAACATATATATACCTTCTCACCTCTTCTACCCTCCCCTAGCCCTTCTAACCCACCCCTTAAGCTACTGACCCCACAAAAAGCCCGCTCTGCACCCTGCACTAAATTAACCCTTGGTTGTCCTACAAAGGAGAGTCATGGGTCACTACGCCCATGGCTCTGGTTTGGCTCTGTTCTGCCTTGCATATTAGCTTCTTGTAGACAGATTCCTAGGCCGGGTTCACACAAGCAAGTAAATGGGAAAGGTAGGGATGCACAGCCCAAAATCAATACATATGAGTGCAGCCTATGTGTAAACTAATAATGCAAGCAAAGAGGAGAAGAAAGCAGACATATATTAAGGCGCACATCAGGATCGTACAATCTTAAATATAATAAATTTTATTGGGTCAAAGAAAGGGAACAAACAAGGACATCATAAAAACCTTTAAAATACACATGTAACATATGACCTCACTGATGCTCCAAAAGGATAAATAACATTCCATATAATAGTTCAATCGACAACATATAGTATGCAAGGCACCCTCTTAGTCAAAAAATGTGGACAATTACCCAGTATAACACTTAATGCCTAAGTAATATATATCATAAATGGAACCCTCAGGTTGGTAATCACATAGTTATATCATGACTAAGAACTGCGCCCATATCAATGATATGCAAATCCGGCCCCTCCAATGCTATCCTAGCAACGTATTTAAAGCAATGTGGATTAAATATAGCAGGATATAGTTGCATGAAAAGAAGAGTATATGGCTTAGGATGAAATATGTGGAACAACAAGTCCCAGCCAGGACATTCCACTGTAATCATGCAAACAAAAGGTCACCAGTCACACTGGTTGCTTTGGTGATCTATAGCCAGGGTGCCAGGGATGCCTGGGCAGGCAGGATTATAAATGCAAGCAAGGTACATAAGCACTCAGCCCATGCAAAGTGCATATAGGTCAAATGTAAAGGAAAATCACCTAGACATGTAAATTAGTCATGCAAGCAGTATGGGCGCAGATAAGCGCGATTACCAGCCAGGCCCGGCGCAATTAAAGAAGGTACGCATGGATCATGCAAGGAGCAAGAGTGGGGTCAGAGAAACGGCCCAACGCGTTGCGCTGACTAGCAGCTTCGTCAGGGGAGGTATGTAACACAAGACCCACAGTAGACATATATATATACACAGGTAATAATCAAATGATTACCTGCCTGTTGCCGCTCAATTGATTACAGCTGCCTGCAGTCACTGGGCGCCCCAGCGGTCTGCTGATGGAGAGGCGAACGATCGCACAATGCATGGTGACGCCCATACAGACGGAACCGGAAGTCTCGAGGAGCACATGACGATGCAATAGCCATGTGCACACAACCAGGAAATTGAATGTGTAAACACATCGTAACGCGCAGGCGTCCCTCCTCTCAGCACAGGCCGATCAAGCGCAGCACATATAGTCAAGGGGAACAGATAGGCACAGGCGCAAGTGTCAGGGCAGACAGGACTCCGCGTTCGAGTCCAGATAGCACACAGACAATTATTCCCAAGGGTACATAAGGGCAGATCCATAGGTGCCATCTGTATTTATACTTGGCAGAGATAGATTCAATGAAAGGATAGAACTGTGCATTTTTAGGACAAAGCCATCATGCCAGTACTCAATGGTACATATGGGTAATCATTATTACAGGCCTAATTATGATGTAAAACGGTGGTCTTCAAGTGGGTATGTGACAAGTGCCAACACGATCCCAATAAGGAATATACGATCAGAATGCAAATCAATATAATATATTTAAATAGAACAACACCCCAAATAGAGCTTAGAATCTGTGGGTTCCATTTATGATATATATTACTTAGGCATTAAGTGTTATACTGGGTAATTGTCCACATTTTTTGACTAAGAGGGTGCCTTGCATACTATATGTTGTCGATTGAACTATTATATGGAATGTTATTTATCCTTTTGGAGCATCAGTGAGGTCATATGTTACATGTGTATTTTAAAGGTTTTTATGATGTCCTTGTTTGTTCCCTTTCTTTGACCCAATAAAATTTATTATATTTAAGATTGTACGATCCTGATGTGCGCCTTATATATGTGGGTTCACACAAGCATCACAGTCTGTATGTGGACCACAATGACCAGACTGAACGAAGGGCCTCCCAAGCTCAACTTACATATGTTTGTATGAAGCTGTAAGTTAAGTTTGGGTGACACGCGCTTAGTGCAGACATTGCAGTCATTATACGCTCATGTGAATCCAGCCTTAGGTTGCCACTAGTGATGAGCGAGCACTACCATACTACCATATTCGAAACGAGGAGTCGGGCGGGCTCAACTTGTGTACCAACTATAATAGAAGTCAATCGAGAACTCAAGCATTTTTCCAGAAGCGCTCGAGTTCCCCATTGACTTTGATTATTCTCGGTACACGAGTCGAGCCCATCTGAGTACCCAACTGCTCGTTACGAGTACCGAGCACCCAAGCATGGTAGTGCTCACTCTTCACTAGTTACGAGTACTGAGCACCCGAGCATGCAAGTGCCTGCTCATCACAAGTTACAAGTACTGAGCAGCTGAGCATGGTAGTGCCTGCTCATCACAAGTTACGAGTACTGAGCAGCTGAGCATGGTAGTGCCTGCTCATCACAAGTTACGAGTACTGAGCAGCTGAGCATGGTAGTGCTCACTCTTCACTAGTTATGAGTACTGAGCACCCGAGCATGGTAGTGCCCGCTCATCACAAGTTACGAGTACTGAGCAGCTGAGCATGGTAGTGCTCGCTCATCACTAGTTACAAGTACTGAGCTCCCAAGCATGGTAGTGCCCGCTCATCACTAGTTACGAGTACTGAGCACGGTAGTGCTCGCTCACTACTAGTTAAGAGTACAGAGCTGTCGAGCATAGTAGTGCCCGCTCATCAATAGTTACAAGTACAAAGCACCCGAGCATAGTAGTGATCGCTCATCACTAGTTATGAGTACCAAGCACCCAAGCATGGTAGTGCCCGCTCATCACTAGTTATGAGTATCGAGCACCCGAGTGTGGTAGTGACCACTCATCACTAATTACGAGTATGGAGCACCTGAGCATGGTAGTGCTTGCTCATCACTAGTTACGAGTACCGAACACCCAAGCATAGTAGTGCTCGCTCGTCACTAGTTGCCCACTAAGGGTAATTACTAAATCTCACCCCCTTTACTGTGTATGCAGTTTGGTTTTACTCTGAATTTTGCCACAACCCGTTTTACGTCAGCCAAAAACTATGAGTAAACAAGAATATTTAATAGGATGTGAACAACAAGCCCAAGATTGTTTCATTCCTTCCATTCATTCTACAGAACGTGGAAATAGCTCCTCTGATCCGTCACCCAGGCTTTCCACTCGATGGTTTTTGGTGCCGGTTAATTTAGGCTGTCTGCCCTGTTCCTAATAAGTTCTCACTGTAGATCTTCCTGGACCACAGACATCAAACAGAAATTCACAAGAAACAGTCTGAACTGATATTTTCCAGAAAGATTCTCGTCTGAGCCTTGTGGGCAGAGATGGTTCATCAAGATGTGGAGCCCAGGACGTAATATCTTCCATGTAGACACAGTTTATATTAGCATCATGGCCTTTTATGATAAGACTGAAGGGCTTTACAGGGAAAAAATATACTTATATCAGCTGTAAACTGAGTATGAGTATAAGTTATATAAATCTCTATTAGAGTTAGTGCAAATTTATTTGCACTTTATATTCCATCAGCCACAACAGTGGTCTGTGGCTGCTGGATGGGAGAAGTACTACCTCTTGTCTACTGGCGTCAATGACTAATATTTTGATTAGTCGGTTTTGTATTCATGTACTGATGATGGTTATGGTGATTAATACAGCACCAGAATCATCATCACTATATGGATACATCACCAGAGCGATCAGTAGTACATGGCTATAGCACCAGAATCATTATCACTACATAAATACATCACCAGAGCCATCAGTAGTACATGAATACATCACCAGAGCCATCAGTAGTACATGACTACAGCACAAGAAAAAACATCACTACATGAAAACATAATCAGAACTACCACTCGTACAGAAATATGGCACCAGAACCAACATAATTTTTGTTGCAAACTGTATTTATCGCATTATGTTTGGATATTAAAACCATGATATGTATATTTTTATTTATAATGGGATCTGTTTAGCTTCCATTATCATATCCACCAAATTCTATATACAGTATAACTTTGAAAATGCACTCCTTGTTCAGCCTCACTCCTAATATACATCACTTTTGTTTACTTTTGCGGCTATTTTTTGGTGAAAAAGGTAACAATTCTACCCATCAGAGGGGAGGGGGTGCATCATTGGTTCTTTTGGCTTAGTCTCTGACCCATTCCTTTACTTGGGGCTAAGGGTTCATCAGGGGGAGCACCATCGGCCTTGTTTTAGCCCTGTATACTGTTGCTCCACAGTGACCCAAGGCCCCATTCATTCTAGCAATCAGCTGCACTCTAAAGGGTGCTTTACACACTGCGACATCGCTAGTGATTGCTAGCGATGTCGAGCTCGATAGCACCCGCCCCCCGTCGTTCGTGCGACATTTGGTGATCGCTGCCGTAGCGAACATTATCGCTACGGCAGCGTCACACGCACATACCTTGCCAACGACGTCCCTCTGGCCGGCGAACAATCTCTCCCTCAAGGGGGAGATGCGTTTGGGGTCATAGCGGCGTCACTGTGGCGTCACTAAGCAGCCGCCCAATAGCAGAGGAGGGGCGGAGATTAGCGGGACGTAACATCCCGCCCACCTCCTTCCTTCCGCATTGCCGGTGGACACAGGTAAGGATATGTTAGTCGTTCCTGCGGTGTCACACATAGCGATGTGTGATGCTGCAGGAACGACGAATAACATCGTACCTGTGGCAGTAGCGATATTAAGGAAAGGAGCGACGTGTCAACGATCACCGTTTTTGAATGATTTTGCGATCGTTGATCGTCGTTCCTTGGTGTCACACGCTGCAATGTCGCTACCGGCGCCGGATGTGCGTCACTAACGACGTGACCCCGAAGATATATCGGTAGCGATGTCGCAGCGTATAAAGCACCCTTTAGACTCCTTTCACATATCAGTTTTTTGCCATCAGTCACAATCCATAGAATTTTGAAAATAAAACGGATTCAGCGACTGATGCCGCTGGATCTGTTTTTTTTCTCATAGACTTATATTAGCAACGGATTGCAACGGATGGCCTCCCGTTTCATCTGTCATTCAACGGATCCGTCGAAAATTGTTTGTCTGTTCGACGGAGACAACGGACAAAGTAACGTTTTTTGTCTACATCGGAAAAACAGATCCGTCGCCGTCCATCGTTTGATAGAATGGAAGCCTATGAGTGCAGGATCCGTTATATTTCGTCAAATGACGGAATCCAGCGACGGATTCCGTTTTATTAACGGACCATGCTCAGATGGGGTGTAAAAACTCTGTATATATGATGCGACAAATCCGTTGCATCCGTTTTTCCACAATCTGCGATGGATTCCGTTTTTTTAACTGCGCATGCTCAGATGCGGAGTAAAAACACTGTATATATGATGCGACTAATCTGTTTTTTCGACTGATCCGTCGCATCAGTGTTTCCACAATCTGCGACGGATCCGTCAAGCCAACGGTTTGTGACTGATGGCAAAAAACTGATGTGTGAATGGGGCTAATCAGATCCTAGTGATATGGTTTCCTTTACTACAACTGAAATAACCTATAAATCATGGTGATTTCTTCTTCCACACGGTCCTTATTGCATTTCCAATGGTAGTACAAGTTTACACAATCTGTGTCCTTCCTTTCTTTGCCTCCAGGCTTGCTGTGAATGCATTTTTTTTTGTCATATAATTTAATCCAGCATGGAAAGTTATGAAACTTTGTAAATAATTTTTCCACAAATATTTGTTTTCACTCCTGTTAAAGAATGCGAGTAAGTGGCTACCAAAACTCCGGTTTCTCCCCAGTCTGATCTCAGCTGATTTAATACCAGAACATACCCCAGTCTAGTTTTCCTGACCTCAGCTGATTTAATACCAGAACATAGTCATTTGGAGTACGGCTGATGGCAGTGAAGGGTCAGAGCCTGTCTCTTCTGAGTGTTTTGCTTAGGCTGGACTCACATGAGCATATGGCATCTGATGCGAGTGCATCGGATGTGATATGCTAATGATGCGATGTGCTGCCAGCGTGAGCACAGTGTCATGCGACTGTGACACGATCCTGCAGCTGCACAGGAGAGGGAGGGATTAATCCCCCATCTCCTCCATTGTCAGCTGATGTGATTATCGCACTGCACTCGGATGTCATCTGAGTGCAGTCCAATGTTTCACTTGCACCCATAGACTTGTATGCTCTGCCTCATTGACTAACATTGGTCCGAGTGAGATTTTCTCACATTGCACTCATCCGATTCATATGCTCATGTGAACATACCCTTATCAGAACAATCTACTGAAGTGCTTCTCCCCAGAGTTAGGGAGACACAGGCGCTGAGCCATCACTGCCATCATCTATACTCCAAATGAGTATGTTCTAATGGCAATGCAGATGAAGGCAGCAAATAGTCTGAGGCTGTAACAAAATATAAAAACAATTAACCCAATCAGTAAACATAAAA
Organism: Anomaloglossus baeobatrachus; assembly: GCF_048569485.1. Classification (NCBI taxonomy): domain Eukaryota; kingdom Metazoa; phylum Chordata; class Amphibia; order Anura; family Aromobatidae; genus Anomaloglossus; species Anomaloglossus baeobatrachus. The sequence goes on from NC_134358.1 coordinate 50,480,794, forward strand.
AATTAAAGTAAGCAAAAAAATTAAGTTTTTTTGGT